>NC_069384.1:84266500-84566500 GCF_027475565.1 Acinonyx jubatus | reverse complement strand
TGCCTTCTCTGACTTCATTATTAACATTTTTGATATGTGACAACCATAATGTCACATGGCATTAAAAAGGGTAAGCACTTTAATTAGTTCCTCAGAGAACTAACAGTGACTTCCATGTATGTATTTTCTCTGCCTAAAGCAGAGAGTTTAGATCTATTCATTTTATATACTGATGCCACTTATCATAAAATATGTTACCTTATACTAAGCCTACTTACAGCTTTTCTAGCCACTTGTACAAATCGGTGAGATTTTCATACCTATATATTACCTTTTTTCCTTAGCTACAAATTTGGAGCTTTCATATAGAATAAATTTGGGCTTTCCGAACATTTATAAATGTGTTAAATATGGTTGGCATCAATGTTGATTCACAAAGAACTTCACTCTAGAGGAAACTACACATTAATCCCTATTCTGAAAAAAGTCTTTCCTGATCTAACTATGATAAAACTGTCCTATGGTGCTGTGTCCCATGGGAATTTCTGTCTTCCTTTTGTTCAAAGATGGGTGATTATGCAGCCAGCGTGCCCCCAGTATGGCTGTACTGATGGGTTATGGATAATTTTCATTCTGATTGATTGAAGATTTTTTTTGCTGATTGTGTAAAGCCCAAGGATAACCTGTTGTTAATATTTTGAATATTGAAGGTGATCCATAAAATTATTAAATGACTTCAGGATTACATATTAGCTCTTGGTTTTAATTCATTGTTTGAAACTACTGAGTTTTTACTTCTCCTAGTTGGCTAAAAGACCAAGAAGCCATAAAGTAGGCTGAAGTAAACTTCTGGTATAAAATAGAGGATCTAGATTGTCTGCAAACTATTAACCTGAATAAATGGTGATTTTATAGGTCTACCTTTAAGATCCTACATCTGTGGCTTCTGGGAACTGAAAGTTCTTTGACTCTTTCAGGTGATGTAAGGACATATTTTTTTTTATCTCCGGGAAAAGGAGTGGATCCATTAACTTGATGTCATTTCCCTTATTTCCTTATAAAATAACAAACTTATGACATGTTTCTGTCAGCATAGTCAAAATATACCAGCACTGTCTAAAGATTCTGATAGGCTTAGTATTTAAGGGGCTGGGCTATCATTGCAGAGTCTGTACTAGAGGTACACCAGTTCTTTATTTTTCAGGATTTAATTGGAGCCACATAGATACAGGAGTAAGAAAAAGGGAATGCATCCCTAAACTATCACAGAAACTGCAGTTTGTATGAAGATCTAATTGTTTATTTTTTAATTCCATAAACTACTAGTAAGAAGGAATCCAGTTTGGATTGACTTTAATAGATTGAGATCAAGCCAATTATTTTTTATTAGTTTTGCCTAATTGTGTAAAATTTTTCTTAAGTTGGTTGCTGAAGTTTCCCATGGTCTTGCCACTGGCTCCAGGAAGAACCTGAAAATTAAGATTTCAATAGGTACTTAAATGTCTTATTATTTTTTTGGAGTTAGTATTTTCTCTGTCATTCGTCCTGAAGAATGTTCAAGATTGGGCTTTATGATCGGTTTGTGGGGATGTTGTAGACAAATCCTTGCTCTTCAAAGTTGTCCATGGATTAGCAGCTTTGGTATCACTTGGGAGCTTGTTAGAAAAATAGACTTCCTAAGGCCTTAGACCTACTCAGAACCCATAGTTTGACAAGATGCACAAGTGATGTGTATATACATTAAAGTTTGAGAATCTTGAAGGACAGAGTCAGGAAATGGCCCTGGTAGGTCTAAATGACCTTTCAAGTTCTGCACCTTAAGGTTCTATGCTATACTGAGAAGTAGCCTTCAACTGTATGTTTTTGGATTTTCCAACATATAACTAGATGAAAGATGGTAGATGGTAAGCTCTTAGTGAAGACTTTCAGATGATAATTTAATTTTCTTTCGCTTTTCTTGCTCTTCAGTGTGTATATGGTCCTTCAATAGTTCTCAATATTACCAGTTTTGATTTTGGCCTTATAAAAAGACATCTATGGTTTTGAAAGCCCTATGAGAAAAATCTTGAACTGGATTTGGTGTTTTATGATTTATCATTATTTATTGGCATTTATATGATCATATATTTCTGATTTGTAATTTAAAGCTGGCAACAATGCATAATGTAATTTAAAAAATAAAATATGCCTCACATTAGATATTCTTGGTTTTACTGATGTAAAAATGTAATCATACTTGCTAATTTTGTGCACGAGTCTTTCTATAGTGAGAATATTTATTCAAATTTTTATTTTATTTAGCTATAAGCAGTTCTTGTTTTTTTCCCCCTTTTGCCTTTGGCTCTGAAAGCAGCTTTAAAATAGGATAGTATTTAAATAATTGCATTTTGAAGAATTAAATTCATTCACAGATTCATTTTATAATTCCTCACAAAGCAAGGACATATGGACTAGTGCACACACAGTCTTTAAAAGAATATTTTGGGGGCACCTGGGTGGATCAGTCGGTTGAACGTCTGACTTCGGCTCAGGTCATGATCTCAGGGTTCATGGGTTTGAGCTGTCAGCCTGTCAGTGCAGAGCCAGCTTAGGATCCTCTGTCCTCCTCTCTCTGTCCCTCCCCCGCTTGCACTCTCTCAAAAATAAACATTAAAAAAATAATAAAAGAATACTTTGAAAAGTTTTTAACAAATGAATTGAAAGTGCATTTTCTTCTTACCATGGTTTCTGAAGCCCTTTTCCCACTGATTTCTTTAAATCTGTTAAATCTTCTGAGGTGATTGGCAAGTCAGCAGGTATTTGTGGTTGTGACAACTGGGGCATTTGAGGTGGGGAGGTGCCACTAGTGGGTAGAGGCCAGGGATCTTAGTAAACATCCCACAGTGCTCAGAACATCCTTCCAATAAAGAATTAGCCGGCCCCGAATGTTTGTCAATAGTGCCAAGGTTGGGAAGCCCTGTATTAAAATGAATTGGTTAATGTTTAAACTTGAGTTAACTTTATGCACGGATATATGCTATTTAGAGTCAGTAAACAATTTATTGACTCCAAATATAAAGAAATTTAAATATAGTATCACTATTTTTACAAAAGCAATGCAAATCTCAAAATTCAGACTAGAAGGTAACATGAGTCCATTAGAGTTTGTTCAGTGTTACAAATATCAGAAATAAGTTACAAATATCAGAAATAAGTCTTCCCTCCCTTTCCCCCTCACTTCGGAAGTTGCATAGGTTTCCTGTTAAGGGAAGCTAAGCAAAATACTGTCGTGAAAATACTGGATATTCCAATTAATAAATTCCAAATAAAAGTGGAATTAAGCTAAAAATTATAAAGAGTCCTTGAATGGCTTGTTGATTAGAAACTAATGTAACTCCTTGTCTAGGATAAAATACCAAACAGGCAGCAGCTGCTGGTAATTTGGTGCAAGTAATTGTAGAGCCAATAAGTTGAAGAAGTGCTCATTAAAAGAAACTGCTTTCCTATCTGCTTGTAAGTTCAATTGAGTAATGCACTCTACATGTGGTCTGACACTGGGTAAATTATACACCTGATTTAAAAACACTCCATCCATAAGAGCTCCTATTTTGCTCATCCATAAAATTTTTACTTTCTTCATTACTACTTGCAGCAGTGTATGGCATAATATCTATCAAATTAGGCTTTGAGGACATCTCAGGCTGGCACCCTGCTGACTTGAAACATGTGCTTAATATTACTGCAGTGCTTTTAACCCCATGAGTGCCCCGGGTTAACCCACATAGGCACGCAGAATCTGTGACTCTCTCTTTGCTGCTGCATCCTCTACCTACCAAGAATGAGAAACATCAAAGATAAAGGGGGTGGGGGTTGCATTGGGATTTAGTCTCTGGGTAGGAGAAATAAGTAGTTGAAATGATATAAATAAGACAGACAAACCGTAGTCTATGATTTCACAATTTTCAAAAATATCAGCCAAGAGTAAATCTTTGAAATCAAGGTATCTTATCTATTTGAACTAATAAACTCTGAAAGGCAAGACAAAACACCCAGCAGCACTTTCTGGATAAATCACATGAAAACAGACATTGAAATGTGTTTTATTTATATTTATAAATGTCTGGATGACTTTAATAAACATTTATTGCTTTATGTTTACCAGGTGCCAGGCACTGGTGGTAAAGATACAGTGATGAACACATGTGGCCCTTACCATCTTGCAGCTGAAATCTTGCAAAGGGGTCAAGATTTCAACAAATGACTATAACGTCATGGTAAAATATAAATAATTTCAAGTCCCTTGTTCAACATTCATTCATTCATGGAAGATGATGTTTGACCCAATTACTTGTTGGCCCCACTGGCAGCTACTGCCTTATTGTGCAGCTGGATACACCTGTAAATCTTAGCCTGATGCTGTTAAGTATTTGATTCATGTAATTAATTCCTCCTTTTCTTATTTTGTGCTGACCTAGCAATCTTCTGATTATAATTTGGCTTCCCACCTGTGTCTATGGGGAAAAAATGCACTTACCAGAGAACTCCAGGGGCCATTCTTTTTTGTAATAACACTGCTTGTTCTAAACTACAGATCGGTGTATTGACCATGATTTAGCTTCCTGTGTAATGCTCTGGATTGAGGTCACTTTGATAATCTACTTTTCATTGTAAATGAAAACTTTTTCATTAGTCTTATGAGATTGGTTAATGTGACTGTCCTCAAAGAGATGGACCTACTTTCTGGGTTTTGACAAGTTAGGTTTGTGGACCCACCAGACTCTAGAAACTAATGTAAAGAATAGAAGCCACTGGAGGGTATGAACCTTTTCTAAATTATAATATCTGGAGAGAGAGAGAAGGTAAAAGATAATGAGAGACATAGGAAGGCTAGATTTGGAAAAGTGTCAACCAGCAAAGAAGCAGAGTAATAAATGCAAAAGGAAGATTGCAGACAAGGATAACAGGAACCAAGAGAGAAAAGGGTCTGCCTGCTATGGAGTTAGGAGGCAGAGATGAATGAGCCTGAGAGACAAGGCACTGGATAAGGCAATTCAGAGATCCTTCAAGAGAGCATTGCCAGCAGACAAGTGGGAGAGGGCAGGGAACCAAATTGCATGAAGTTATGGAACAAATGGCTGGTCAAGAAGTGGAAGCCCTGTGTGTGTGGGCTTCCCTTCAAGAAATTTGACAAAAGAATGGTAGCTTGAAGGGCTGACTTTTGAAAGGGAGAACCTCATGTTTGTGGACAAAGTACAAAGCACTAACAGAGAGGAAAGGGATGAATGATAGAACCAAATTCCAGGTAAGGCATTCAGATGTGTCTTGAGTTTTCACTCTTTCCTTTATTTATGTAGAGAGGACATATGGGGTGCCTGGGTGGCAGTGGGTTAAACGTGGGAATCTTGTTTTGGCTCAGGTCACGATCTCATGGTTTGTGAGTTTGAGCCCCGTGTCCAGTCCCATATCGAGCCTAAAATGATGGGAGCCTGCTTGGGATTCTCTTTCTCTTCCCCTCTCTCTGCCACTTATGAGTTCTGTCTCTCTCTCTTTCAAAATAAAAAAAAATGTTTAAAAAAAAAAGTAGATAGCATAGAGTAGTGGTTAGGCACACAGATGCTGGACCCAAATGGCCTGGGTTTGGATTCCAGTTCCACTGTTACAGCCTTGGGCAAGTTGATTTCTCTGTGCCTCTTTGCACCTGCCTCAGGGTATTTGTAAGGATTAAATGAATTAATATTTTTAAAGTGTCTGGAACTGTAGCTGATACATGGCAAACACTTAAACATGTTTGGTAAGTAAACAAAGGAGTCTGGACAAGGGATACCTTGATACCTGATCCTGTAGGAATCAATGACAAAAATTTTTCTGTGTTTCCTGAACTTCTTACAAGACTTTGTATCTGAGATCCAAAATTACCCAGAGCCTGCAGTGGATAAAATTGCTATCTACGTCAGCACAAAATGTTCTGACAATCTTATTCCTAGGTACAACTAGCTAAAATTGCAGAATTCTGTTAAGAAGTTAAAGGAATTTCCTGAAGAAATTGCAAACTAATTTCTGTAACATTTTGTGGAATTTGGTGGATGTTACTCCAAGCTTTTTTCAGAATACCTGTAGCAACCTTTGGCTTCATATTTTTCTTTGAATTTAATTTGCCCTTTCTACCCTCTCTCCTTTATTCTGGATATCATTTGGAGCTCATAGAAGTTGATCTGTAAAGTATTTCCAATTTTTTTTTCTTATTTTATTTCATACACTTCTCAGAGCATTGGCTCAGAGCATATAGGGTTAATTTAATAAATGCATCAGCTGGCTCTTCCCGTGGGCATCTTGGTTGATGGGAATGAAATTGGTTTTTAATTGGTCAAGAACATTCTACTATTAATGAGGAAAGGTAGTTGAATAATTCACTAAACTCTTTCCCTCCTTTCCTTCCCTACCTCTTAGACATGTTCTTTAATAGGTTTATAAACATTGTTTATTTTTCTAGTGGTACACTATTTTTAAAATTCAGATAAATAGATGGTAGATGATCAAAAACGTTCACTTTTTACAAAAGCAAGTGATAGTTTGCTTAGAACAGCAAGCCTATCTCCCTTTTCTCTAACCTGTTGCTAATCTTGGTTTACTTTTCTTTTTGTTGTGCAAGGAGAGAGAATGCTTATACATATTATTTAATGTTTAAGTTGCATATTGAAAAAGGATCCTGGTGGCTATGTTGACCGAGAACTGTCAGCAGATATCTATTCTCATCCTGGCATCTGTCTGGGGATTATCTCGAAGGCTGTAATAAAGGATTCTGAGTGAGCTCTTCCTAGGGTTCACTTCCATGGCTCATCTGAGAACTTGGGTCTACGAGTAGGTCTGGGACAAACGTTTGATTGGAAATGGGACCTGAAGGGGCTATCCAGTGGGCAGAAGGCATGCCATTTAAAATAGAAAGAGTAAGTTTCAGTAAGCTTCAAAGAACTGAGATGCTGTTCCAAGATTGAAGGCACCACGCCGCACGCTCACCAGGGTGTAGTCACAGGCCCATGGGCTCTGTGATCTAGTCCAAAGTGCTTTACTTCCCTTAGACATCCTCCTTAACTTCTGTAAGCCTCAGTACACTGCAAATGCTGATGTTTCTCTTCTGTGCCTACACAGGGTTATAGTGTGAATTGGAAGAAAGAACTTTGTGTACCACAAAAAAATATATACTTATTAGTATTATGATTAGGATGAATCTTAATATTAGTTTTAATGAAGTTAGTTAAGTTAGAACACCAGGTAAAGAAGTTGCACTTTACCTAAGAACAGAATTAGTCTTAGTTACTTGATTGAATAGACTTTAAAAAGATTAATTAGTTGATTTGAGTAGATTGAGTAGAGTTTAGAAAGCTGATTCCTTTTAAATAAACAGAAAAGTGGAACAGGGAAAAGATAGCCCACCACAGACACTTACGAATGTGGCTTGAATAAGTGTGTCATTAGAGATAACTAAATTAGTTTAACTTTCTCCTTTCTAGTTTTTGTTTTTTTCCCCAAGTTTTTAACAGGGACGGTTGAGCATCCGACTTCAGCCCAGGTCATGATCTCATGGTTTGTGAGTTTGAGCCCTGCGTCGGGCTCGCTGCTGTCAACTCAGAGCCCACTTTGGATCCCCTGTCTCCCTCTCTCTGCCCCTCCCCAACTCATGTTCTCTTTCTCAAAAATAAATAAACATTAAAAAATAATAAAATCATAAACACCATATTTGAAAAAAAAATACAACAACAAACACAAAATGTGGAAAATGAGAGTACCACAGAGATAGCTGGGAATGGTAGCAGTGACAGTCAGAGGAGGAGACTTGAGTGCCTATTCAAGAGCTCACGTTTGGGGGCATTCATGTGTTAGACACCATGGGAAGTGCTGTATATGCTTTATTGTATTTAATCCTCTTAACAAACCTAAATAGTAGATGTCCGTATTATCTCATTGTGCAGATTAGGAAAATGGGGCGTAAGTCCTATAGCTGGTTGGTGGCCAAGTCAGGATTCAAACCCAATTGGTGTGGCTCTGAAATCTGTGCTCTTAACACTGAGCTATGGTAACTTCTGAGATGATGTGGACAATTTCCCATCTTGGAAGTCACTATCAGGAGGTGCAGAAACAATTCAAAGCAACCCACCAGATCTAGATCACTCATTAATCAACAAACTGTGCCTTTGAACTTCAGTGTCTCTTTCTTACTTCCAAGCTGCGTCCTGTATTCTGGGTCACCCTTATAATTTACTAAGCATTCTAACAATCTGGTGCTTCTAGCTTTTTCCCACGTGGAAGTGTGACTGTATCTTCTTCTTCTAGAAGGGCTAGATTTTGTTTGCCTGTCTCGTTGCCTGTGTCCTTTTGTACAACTCAGGGGCACACCAAAAGCTTATGTTATTAAGGGACACTCTTGTAAGAAAAAGAATACATAATTACAAATTCAAGCTGAAATAAATAATATTTATTTAAAATAAAAAGGAATGACAATAGAGTACAATTTGTTTTAAAAGCTGATAGGTACCTCAACTCCTGGCATTGCTGAGGTTGTTCTCAAGACTTTACAAATGGCACATATGAGTGAGAATGTCTGAACTGTCTCTGAGTCACTGTCTCTGCCAGAGCTCCATCCTCAGAACAACTGAGGATGAATACTGTTGTGACACAAGTTCTGTCAGCTCCTCCAGTCCTACACAAAAGAGCACGAAGCCTTTTCTTTTGGTCTCACACACAAAATAAAATTAGAAGTTAATAATTAAAAAGTAAACAAAACAAACATAAACAAGGGCTGGTCATAGTAGAACTTGAAAAGATGGATTTGATATCAGATAAACTGGAAAGCAAGGCAAAGCCAAGAAGCAGGTGTAATGCTACAATCTCACCCTCCATGTATTCATTAGCAGAGGGTCTTCTAAAGAGTGAGTCTGAAATGCCTCTGTGACCATGTGAACTTTTAGGTTGGATACCTATGTGTTACTGGAGCCAGAGAAAGTGGTAAGTAGAGAAGTCTCTAGGCTTCTCTCCATTTTGCCTTAATTCCTCTGAATTGACAGGAAAGCCCTTGATCTTTCCATTGCCTTTGTGCTTCAAGTGATGGTATCTAAATTATCCTCCTAGTGGCCACTGGGGGGTTGGACTTGCCCCTCCAGTGATGTAGAGTCATTCAGATCTCAGTGGTATAGAGGGAATCAAGATTCTCTTCCATATTCTGTCTTTTTTTTTTCCAAACTAATTAAACCCTAAAACTTTGGGAATTGAAATATCTGGATCAAGATAGGGCCATAGATTGAAGGCTCAACAAAAATCAAAGTAAGCTTAGGCTGCTGCTGACAGCAACAGAAACATAATGATTCTTAAACTTGGCATAGTAGTTTATTTATACAAAGTCCTTTAATTTGCTGTTATTAATACAACAGATGACCTTGAGAGGTAGGTGTTTTAGTGCAAATTTATTAATAACTAATATTTCTTGGGCTGTTACTATATACTAACCACTGTGCTAAACCTTTAGAAGGAGTGTCTCATTCATGTTATAATATCCCTATGAAGTTAGTTGCCTCCACTGTACACACTAGGAAGCAGAGGTTCAGAAAGCAAAATAACCATCCACAATCACACATCTATGAGCAGGGCTGAATTTGTATCCTGGCAGGCTGGCTCCATGGGTGCACTCTTATCATTAATCTGTATCGTTAGCTACTTGCCTCAGGTCACGAAGGATAGAGCTGTCTTCAAACTCAGGTTTTTTTATACCAAGTTTGCTTAGTCTGACCAAAACCCCAAAATCATGTTTAGTGAGAATAGTGGAAAACAAAATGGAGGAAATGGCCTGAGTTCTAGCTTACCACAGCTGTGTCTCTAGGACCTTTCTAAGTCACATTTTTTCCTCTTTGGAATGGGTGTAATTCCATCTGCAATCTACCCCACCAAGATAGCGCAAAACTCAACTGTAGTGAAAATGTTTTGTCAAATGAACTTCTCATCACAATTTAAAATATGTTCTTAAGCACAGTTTTACTGACTCAGTAGCATTTTAGAAGAGTCTTAAAGGCATGAAGAATGTTTGAAACCTTACCTGGCTTACACTGTTAGCCATACTGTATGCTACCTTACATACAGACCCAAAGATCAATGAATGAGCTTCAGATATGAAACACAGAAAAATAATCCATTTTATTTGTTCCCTTTATTTTACAAGAAGAATAAGTCTCCAGAACCTGGCTTTACTCAGAGTTCTGAAAGTATCACTGGATATAGGAAATTAATTCTTGGAAGTAGGCACTAAAATGATATAGCATCTAAGAATATTGGATAAAGAGCAGAGATGAGATTTAAAATGCATTTTGTAGGGGCGCCTGGGTGGCTCAGTCGGTTGAGTGACTTCGGCTCAGGTCATGATCTCGCGGTCTATGAGGTCGAGCCCTGCGTCGGGCTCTGTGCTGACAGCTCAGAGCCTGGAGCCTATTTCAGATTCTGTGTCTCCCTCTCTCTCTGCCCCTCCCCCACTCATGCTCTGTCTCTCTCTCTCTCTGTCAAAAATAAGTAAACATTAAAAAAATGCTTTTTGTAAGTATCCTACTTTGTATTTAAGTAATATAGAAAAAATTGGCACCTTTCAGCACTAGAGTGATTACCACCACTGTTACTAGAAGGACTGATGCTTGGCCAATACCTACAGTGAAATTGGATTAATGGAATTGATTTGTAGGCTCATTTTTTTTTTAATATGAAGTTGCTTTTTGAGAAAAAATTACAGATTTTCACATCATTTAAAAAATTTTGCCTAAAAATTACCTATTTCTAATTATAATAGACTTTATTCTATTGAAGACAATTCTAGAATAGATCATGACATTATTAGGCATTTCATACTTGCTTTGAACAACACAGCGATGAAAGCAAGGCTGATAGCACTTTTCGTAGACAAGAGAAAGCATTTATGGGTGCTTCCTACATGGCAGCACTCTCCTGATCACTTCACATATGTTGACTTATTTAATTCCTCAAGACAACAATGTAGGTATTATTATTATTATTATCTTGTTTTTGCATGTAGGAAAATTGAGGCTTTAGAGAGTTAAGCAATCTGTTCAATGTCACACAGCCAATAAATGTGGACCTGGACTAGAACCCAGAGTGTCCAAAGCTTTTCCTCTCTAGACTTGATTTTATCATGAAATAGTGTCCTAGTGTCATGACTTCCTCAAGGAGTGAGTGGCACCCTTGGCTTTCATTACTGTCATCTGATTTAATTTTGCTATTCAGCAACTTGTGTGCCAAGGAGATTTCTGATTCTTGAGAGGAGCCATTTGTCCTCTTCTAATCACTTCAACCTTATTTTTATGGGTTGATGGTTGTGAAAAATTGGGAAAAAATGAAGATAATTGGTAGTTTAAATGTATGTAATCCACTTTTTTGGAATAGAAGAGACAGGATTTTATTATATTGACAGCTCTATTGTGATTCAGAGGGATATTGTTACTGAATACAAAAGTGAAATCATATACTTTGTAATATTTTCATGTTTTCTCCATGTTCTGTAAATTTAGTTTATTCACATTGGAACCAAACCAAAGTCAATGAAGTGCAACAATAATTACATGTGAGTGTGCACACACATTGTTTAGGTACATTAATTGATAGATAAGGTATATAGACTTTAGCTAGGATTAATGTGACAATTCTATATACCTAAGTTCAGTGGGTAATTATTTACTGAACCTATAAAGTCCAAATTTCCACTTGCAAAAGAATTCAGTCTGGAATCTCATATATAAATAGCAGCAATAGCAGTAATACTGGCTAACATTGAAGCAGCAATGCTTTGTGCCCTGCACAGTGTTCATTGCTTTATGTGCACTGTCCCGCTCTCACCCCCACCCAGTAGATGAGGGACCTTCTGAGATGAAGAATTCTAGCAGAGTCTCACCAAGCCTGAGCCATATTCAAGCCCAGGTCTGTCTGGCTGACCTAAGAGCTTGACCCTTAGCTCCTGTACCATGTGACCCTTGGCCATCAGCCACCAAATATTGGTATATTGACAATGCATTACTTTCTTTGAGTGCTCCTTTCCCCCTACTCTGCCCTGAATAGCCCCAGATAAGGATCTTGAAGGAAAATGTGCTCCTGACACAACTTTTTTGTTGTTGTTGTTGAGAGTCAAATCTGTTGTGGCTCATCATGACCATCAGCTATGCCCTTGGGCTTGGTGTTGAAATGTGTTACTAAAATGCCACCTGCAAGTGTTTATGTGAATAATATTGACCCAGATCAGGCCTCTCAGGAATACCTGCTAAATATCCTATAGTGCGGATGGCATTGTCATTGGCTTTCCAGTGGCAGTAACTTGCTGTAGGCTGGGTAATTTTTCTTTCTAATCCAGCAGAAAGGGGCAGAACATAGGTAGAAAACATAACAACTTCTTTGATGCATGCAAAGTACTTCTTCAATCTTACTAAAGTGGAATGAGAGACCTGTCTGTACATTAATATATTTCTGCATTTGACCAGCAAAGAAAGACTGGTGTGGGGTTTCTTCTTGATTCTAAAAATTCTGTGAATTATTTGATGGTGCCAAATTGGTGAAATAAAATCGTTTTGGTTTGACTTTACAATCACTTGTGCAAAATAGTTTTTAAAAAATCAATCAAACAAACCTAACCACAAATGAACAAGATCTATACAAGGTGCAAATTACTATATTAGAAATTTTTAAAAAATTTAAAAGTCAACAACTTGAGTTAACTTTGATACCCACTGTTTAAATAAAAGCGTTATTTGTATAACTGAATAGCTGTTATTTTCTGGTTCCAGGTGCAATACTAAAGAGGGAAGTAAGTGTCTAGCAGGTTTATGGAAACTTTGTTTCCTTGAGTCAGAAAGTGTGCTCTGTGTTCTAGAGTGCTCTGTGTGGGTGCTGAACACAGAACACCCAGAGTGGGGTTTGGCTTAGCAGGGCCAAAAAGCTGGTTTCTTCCAGGCACAGAAAGAGCCACTGGAATCTTTGCGGTGGACTTCGCAGGAAGGACCTTGCTAGTCATGCCATAGACTTGGGGTTTGGTCATAGCTGTGCCAACATTTAGCTCTGTGCTTTGGTGAAAATCACTTCACTTTCTCTTACCTTCACTCTCTCTCAAATGAGCAAGTTGCATGAAATGATTCCAAGGCCTTTCTAACTTGAAAAGTCTAAGAACTCTCACTCTGATGATTCACCTGTTGAAGCCATGTATGGAATTTTGAGGATTTGTTTGTGAAGGACTATGAAGCCTTTGTAAAAGTTTCAACTTATAAAATAACCAATTTTACATGTTGACTGGATGAAACCCTTTATGCATGTTTCTGGAAGGGAAATCTGACCTCCATGGGGTCACTTAATTTTTTTTTTTAAGAATACATTAGTTGTTCTCCAGTGCCTTGTCTTCTTTGAGACAAGCATGTAACTTAGACCTTACAAAGGCAGCTTCATCAATATTTCTGTCTGGGCATATATGATATTATCAAATACATAAAATGGAAGTCACTGGATGAAATGCTTTTGGTTATGACTGAGACACTTAGCTTGTTTGGTTCTAGAAAAAGTAACAAAATACAGGAATCAGAAAGGTCTGGGTTTTGTTTTGTTTTTTTCTCTAAATAATTTAACTAGAATTTCATACTTGAACATCTATAGAAGCTTACTTAAGCTTTTTATTTTGACTGTAAACTCATATCTTTATACCATCTCCCACATTATACTGAAGTCTTGTCTTCCAAATAGCCTCTGAATTGTTGCCTGCCACTCATATTTGTTACATAAATGTGTGGTGTTTCTTGTGAAAAGAATTTAAGTAGTATATATACATCTGTATGTTTGTATATTTAGAAAGATAGAATTCCTTAATATATGAGTGACTTTTTAAAGTGTTTATTAGAGAGACCGAGGTGGGAGAAGCAGAGAGAGAGAGAGAGGGAGAGAGAATCCTAAGCAGGCTCTGTACGTGGGACTCCATCCCAGGAACTGTGAGATCATGACCTGAACCAAAATCAAGAGTCAGACGCTTAACCGACTGAGCCACCCAGGCGCCTCAATATATGAGTGACTTTTAAACACGTACACATGGTCTCTTTTATATGTAGGCTTTCAACTGATGAAAAGTTGTGTTCATAACACTTTTCTCTGCATAACGCCTCAACAGAATGTGGAAGAAAAATCCTGCTCCTTGACAAATATTTTCAAGAGACAGTAGCTGCTTTTCTGATTGTAAAAAGCAAGCTGATGCCATGCTAGAAGAGAAAACAGTGGACCTGGTAGAGGAACATTTTATACTTACAAAAGACATGCATATTTAAACAGAGGACTTTTTAATGAAAAGGCAAGAAGGTTTTTTGTTTTTATTTATTTTTGTTTTTACATATAAAAAACTCTTCCACAGTCAAAGCTGTTTTTTCTCTTGCAAGAGGCTTAGAACTGTATAGAGATAGTTATATACGCGGGCATCTCAAATGAGAGGGCACCACACACACATGTAATTGGTTGCTTTTTTTCTTTCCCTCGGCAGTCTGTAAAAAATGTGAAAATGCTCCTGCTTCTGCCTAGCCATTAAAAGGCAGTGGCTGCACCATACTGTGATTTGGGAGCTGAAGAAAATGGCCAGAACTGACTGATATCTGATAAACAGTAACAGGAGTCAGTTTATTGCACCAATCGTTAAATAATGGTGCTGATTATAAGGCTGCTAACTGCAGATGCTGTAATTGTCTGTCATAAATCTTAGTCATTTGTGACAGGAGCACAATGAAAGGGAGCATCTGCTTGAGGGCAAATGACTTCTGATAAATATCAGCTCTACGAAAATGTACTTGGATGTGTCTCAATATTTTGGAGAGCCATTCATGTTGCTTCCACAAATGTGAAGTTATTATTGGTTTGTATTGATTTTGCCACCCTTTTTTTTTTTTTAAAAGAGACAGAGAGTGACTCAAGGTTGAGTTGAATAGCATCTCAGCTCTTTATCTGATCTACTCATTTCTCTCAAATGCATGTTTGAGTGAAAAAAAATAATTGCACTTTTTTCAGTAGATTGCTGTTCAGAAACACAGCCTGGGAAATTCAATATGCAGCTTATAAAAAAAATAACAAAAGCCAACGTTTGTGGAAAGGGGGAGGAAGGCCTTAGGATTTTTATAAAGGTTATTTTTCAGAAAAGATTTTAAGTCTTTAAATGCCAGTCTCTAATGAATTTTAACTGAATAAAAATGAATTACATGTTCTCCTATTATGCATATAAAAATAATCATATTTATTGTAAAATTTACCCTTTATGTCAGAAAGATGTCTTTAAGTTACAAAACACTTGGGAAAAGTTAGTATTACATAAAGCTAATATCCGTGTTTTAAAAATAGCAGCTTTTTCCTAAAATATTTATTTCATATTAAACATTTAGTTACTGCTTCAAAGACAGCTTAGAAGTACAAATCTAATAGAATGAGGAAATTCATATTTCCTAATGTGGAAATTTACCCTTGTATTGAGCTCGAACTTCTGTGGTTTGAAGATGGTGAGAACTATTAATGAATACAGGTTGTATCTTTATAGGTCTCTTACCAGATCTTTCCATGTGAAGAAAGTAAAAGTTTTGTAGTCTGTTCCATGTGATTGCTCAGTTTGGGAGAGTCCAACTGAGTGGTCCAGGAGTGGTTCAGGGCATGGGGCTGAGGGGACATGGGGACACATCATGGGAGGGGGCACTAAGAGAGGAACTCAAAGAACAGCTTTTACATGGGCTACCCAGAATGTTTTTTCTGAACCACTCTGCCTCCATTTAGAGCTCAGTGCCACTGAAATACCCATATAAAGTCATCCATACACCCACAGAAAAAAGACTGTAAGGACTGTTTTGGTGACCATGTGTATGGTTTCACCATCTTTTTCACAAGGAGATACAGATATACTTTTTGTAAAAAGTCAGCCCAGACTTTTCCTCCTGTCCTTGACCATAAAACAACTTGCGTTTTTCCCTAATGGCTTTAATAATTGTAGATAACCAGAGCTTCATGGTTAACAGTGCCCAGAATGTAGGGCTGCCTTTAATTAATGATTCCTTTAAAACAAAGAGCCTCTGGTACTATTGTAACTAAATTTTCTGGGAGAATATCTAAAACAGAGTGCTCTATAGTGACCCTAATTTTTAGAAAGGCAAGTTTGGCAAGGGAGGTAAGATGTGATAAGTATTTTTAAGAAATAGGAAAACAAGCCCTAAATCTCAACCTTGTATAAAGACATGGGAGGAAGGGAGATACACAGAAAAAGTGTACATTTTGATGTCAGACCAAACTGGCATTGATTGTTAGCTCTATCAGGCAAGTTCTTAACCTTTCTCATTTGCCATTTTTATAAGAAGGATTATTTCTATTAACACTAGGGTTGTAAGTAAGATGTAGTATCTATAAATCATTTAGCACAGTGCTTGACACAAAGGAGACATGCAGGAAATATCTATAGCTAATGTTCATTTAATATTATTAATATTGCATATTCATTAATAGTATATGTTAATAACAGTTACAAACTGCATTCTTCTCTGTGTTTGCCTTTGTATGTCAGGCTCCTCCTGATTTTAATGTTGTGATTTCTCTCTCTCTTCTGGAAAGAAGCTGCTGGGAAACTTAAGTGTGACTTTCTATTTTTATGGGCATATTTCCATGAATGGGTACAAAAATGAAGCAAATATATGTTAAATAGCTGAGTTTTGTCCTACTGGGGTTGGAGATGACAGAAGGGGTACGAGGAAAAAATCGCTCTCACAGTCGTCCCTGCTTTCACAGAGCTTGCTGCATTGTTAGAGGGAAAGAACTAGCAGTTAATTATACATTAATTGTCTCATGTGTATTCAACAGCGTAGTGTAATAGTTCTTTCTGACTAGAAAGAACTAGAGTAATTGGAAAAGGGACCTGAGCTAAGCTTTTAAGGCCCAGTGTGATTCGGATAGGTCTAGTCACCTGATTTCAGCATGAACAGGGACGCGAGTATGACACCGGACATATAGAATAAGTATGAAGCATTTGGGGGGAGAGTTGAAATAAATCAGAGAGTTATCTGTTGGGGTAGAGTGGGGAAATAAGTGAAGTGAATTGGTAGTGGTAGTTGAGGTCTGAGTAGTATCACTTTTAATATCATTAATAGCCAGCACTTATTAACTATAATTATGTGCCAGGCATTCAACTAGGTTCTTTTTGTACTTAAACTCAACAGCAAGCCCCTGAGATAGGTAATATTAGTCCCACTCTTCAGGTAAGGAAATTAAAGCTTAATGAGTTTGCAAGAGAGTCAGTATGGTATGATGGTTAAGAGTGTCAACACTATAGCCAGACTGTCTGGGTGTGAATGTTGGCTTTACTAATTACCAGCTGTGTGACTGGGCAGTTGTTCATCTTCTGTGTTTCTTTTTCCTCATCGGTAAATGAGGATAATAGCATTACCCAGTTCATAGGGTTATTGGAAGGCTCCAGTGAGTTAAATTTACATTTATGTAATATACACTTTAGAATACTACTTGGTATATAGTTACATGTTATATGTGTTTGCTGTTATTAAGTAAGTAACACATGGATATAAATTTTGTGGAAGACACAGAGAATCTTTATATGAGTACTTCTAATGTTGACCATCAAAGCTGAGAGGATAATATATAAAAATAATTTAGATTTGTTATAGAGAAGGTAGAACATACCTAGAAGACAATTTAAAATCTTCAATTACCCTCCTTCTCTTACATAATCATTATTTTATTGTACCTTATTTCAGAATGTATTTTTATGAATATATATATCTCTTATGACCTGACTTTTCACTTAAAAATATTTAGAATCTAAAAACAGTTTCTATATCAACAACTATAGCTACATTATAGTTTTTAATAGTCATGTAGTAATATGATACATGGATTTGGCATACAAAATTTAACAATCACCTGCCTTTATAGGCCATTTGCAATTTCTTTTGCTATTACAAACAATGCTGCAATGAAAAACTTCATGAATTTATGGAATTATTTCTTTAGGATAATTCTCAGGAGTATAAATCCTAAGACAGAATTATACCCATTTGGCAAATATATTATATCCATGCATATGGCCAAATTACCCTCCAGAAATTTTTAATAATTTCTACTTCCATCAACAGTGTATGAGAATTCTCATCTCCCCATACCTTTGCTAACACTGATTATTGCCAAACAATCAGTAAAAATAAGTATTTCCAATCTGATATATGAAATGCCATATCATCATTTGAAATTTCTATTATTTCTAGTGACCATTAAGCTTTTAATATGCTTACTGAACATTTATATTTTTGTAAATTATATGTTTATATTTTTCCCCAATTTTTAACAAGTTTAGGTGTTTTGTAAGAAAGAAGATTTTATGATTATGATAGTAACCTTGTATTGGACATATTTTGAAAATATGTTGTGAATATGCTTTGGTTAGTTTTAAAAGAGGAACAAAGAAATGAGTTTGGATCCACTAGAAGTTAACAAGGAGACTTTTAAAAATTCAAATCTAAACGTGTTATACTCTTGTTTTAAAACCTCTGATTGTTTCCTTTTTCCATGGAATAAAGTCTGTGTTTCAAAAGTTGGCATGCTAGGTCTACCATGATCTGGTTTAGTTGACCTTCCTTGCCTCTGTCCCAGCCACCTTCTCATATGTCAGTGGTGTGCTAGAGGACAGGAACTTGTGAGAGCCAACTGCACACCTCTCATCACAGCTCCATGTTCAGTGATGTCATCATACTGGTAGTTTGAAATCAGTCATGGAAGAGTATTTATACCATAGGAACTGGCAAACACTAGAAATTAGGGCTCTCCCCCTCCGCCCCTGCTGGGGACTCAATTGTTAATTATTTATCAGCATTCCACTAGATTAACCTTAAACTCCAGGCATCCTAAACTTCTTAGCATTCCTGATCCAGGGCAGGACTGAGACACATAGTCATCCCAGACAGGGAATAACCAGTTGCCCCCTTCAGACCAATATTTGGTCGATACACATAAGTGATGTGTGGGAGAAGCAGGAAGTGGGCCCACTAGGGGCAGTGTTCAGCCTCTCTGCCTTGGTTCCAAGCAACCCAGTTCCAACCCAAAGTTGCCCGTCCCTTTGCAGTCATGCCAAGCCTGCAGCAAATTGACTTATGTTTCTTATGAAGCCTTTGACCTGACCTTTGGCAGTCTCATCACTCCCTCCTTTCCAGCTCAAGTGGCTTAAAAAAGCAGTTTTTCAACTACATATAGTCTTTTCCTTGGGGGGAATTATGCTCAATACATTTTTTCCCCCATCTTGTTTTAGTGCCCTTATAGATTGATTAGGATCTAAGGCAACAGGCTGGCTAGCCCAACCTTTAACCTGAGTCTGCCCTCAGTATAGCTTCCTTCCCTCATCTGTTTCCGGTACATGTATTCTTGCTTTCTCTTGCCTCCCCCAGACCACCTGGTTGATATGTTATTTCCTCAATGGACCCATTCTTGTCTGGACCTTTAGTAGTAATACCACTTATCATCATGAGCCTTTCCTAGCAATAATACTGTTATTCTCATCAAAGAGCCTTATAGAGTAGGCCCAGATCACACTTGGCTGAATGGATGCTTTTGAGGAGACAGTACCACTAAGGATACGTTATGTTAAGGTGAATATTTTGGCAGCAGTGTGCAAGATGACTGAAAGAAAAGAAATGCAAAGGTCACTGTTAGGAAGGCTGACTTGGGTGTTGAAATCTTGTAGAGAAAATAATCTAGTTATGAGGGAGTGGTAAGTTCCTGGAGGTGGGTGGTAGTAATGAGGATGGAAAGAAAGAGCAGTCATGAGACAAGGCAAGGAACTATGGAATTTGGTGAGATATGGCCTGGAAGAGGAAAGAATAGACAAAATTTAAAAGTTCTTTAAGCTTCTAATTTAGAAACAGATGCAAAGTCATTTGTGTAAGACTATGGACTCATGAGGAAGAGACTTAAAAGGAAACACACACACACACACACACACACACACACACACACACACCAGAAAGTTAAGCGTTAGGAAAATCTTTTCATCTGGAAAAAGGGTACAGAAAAGAAGAAAGAGAAAAATTGTTAATGAACTAGAAAAAGAATCTGAAAATTGCAGTATCCTGAAAGCTAGGGAAAGAGAGTTAAAAAGAACAAAGATTGTTTCAAGATTTTGAAGATTAGTTAATACATTCAAAAGGCAGAGAAAAACAAAGGGGTGAAAGGACTAAAACAATTATCATGGGGTTTGGCAAGAAGGAAATCTCTAGTAGCATTAGAATGGACAGCTCCAGAAGTAGTAGAACAGTAGAAAACCACTGGACCACAACTCGGTGGATCCAGTTTGAATTTCTGTGCCAATTACTGGCTGTGTTACTTTGACTATTAATCTCTCAGAAGCTCAGTTTCTTCTTTTATAAAGTGAGGATACTTTTGGTTCTACTTACTTCACAGGATTATTGTGAGGTTCAAACGGAATAGTGAAAGTATTTTGTGAACTGAATTAAATATAAATGTGACACATTTCCATTATTATAGTCATAATTGGAGCCAAATGGAAGGCAAGACGTTGGGAGGTTAGTGCAAAGAACAGTAAAGGATGGGAAGGAGAAAAAGGGGTGATTGTGAAGCAGCTAGAAGAAGGTGTGGTAAAATGAAGCATTTGTTTATTTTTATTTGATGGCAGGGAGACCCAGGTCATGGCTGAGGATAGGAGGGCAGACTTTGAATGTGCAGGAAGGGTAACTATGGGAGTAGATCCCAGGATAAATAAAGGCTGTGATCTTTAGACAAAAGGTCAGAAACCTCTTCCTCTGAGCCTGGTAGGAAGGCTGAGATCCAAATTTAGAGATGGGGACATGTCAGGATGAAGATGGCATAAATGAAGTTGCCCTTGTGGGACACTCTAACCATGTGCTTGAAGGATGAGGGAAGGCTATCCAAGGAGGGCTAGGAAGAGGGGGATGGGATCTGGGAAGAAAGTTAGAAGGCAATAATATTATTTAAATTACTGGTATGGTATCCTCCTATGCCCTGCACTGTTATGTCCTTTGAAGACATTGCCAAGTCCAACATCTATGATCTCCACCCTCCTAGTCACTGGGCATTAGCTCAGTCCAAGTAGCACCACATGGCCTAATAGGAAAAGGAGTTATGCTTCTATGCAATTGAATTAGATGACAAATATGATAATCTTATTTTCTGAACTGAAGATTTGGGTACATGGTTGGATACAGGATTTGTATATATTTTCCAGTTGTGAGAAGACATCTGGGAGGTGAAGTTTGTACATGGAAATGTTGGACTCTCCAGCACATTTTCATGGGATGTGAGTTCAAAAGTGAGAGTTAAGTCTGCAAATCAGGCCTGCCTTAGAAACATGAATCATCTATGATGACCTACATCTTGGCTAACAAGAGACTCACATTAGGATGTGGAAGTGTAAGATATGGATGAGATGGAATGAGCATGTGTCTCTGTTCTAGCCTGGTTGGAAATAGTTGGAGCCAAGTAATGCTGCCTGTAAATGACTTATCCTTACAGTTTGGCATAGATGCCTCTACTTTCATTGATCTGTTATATATGATGGCTGAGGATCAGTTATCTTCCAACATCACACAGGCTCTGTTGCTTCTTATAATGATAATAATAAAAGTTCTTTGATTTCGTGGCTCTATGAAAGGAAATGGCAAGAATGAGAGGCTTACATGGTTTACTGTTTTCTTACATGCCTGACTCTGGTAGGCATCTGAGTTTGGGGATCCTGCTCTAACCCAACAGTTCTCAAGCTTCGTATTATGACACATTAGTGTATTAAGATCAGTCATGAGGTATGTCAATCTCTTACTAAGAATATCTAAAGTTGGGGTAATTATGAATATTAAATTTTGGACACAACCACTGTTCACATTTATCCTATAGTATTCCTTCTTAGTCACCTGTATTCTGATATAATTTCTTAAGCAGGACAGAAACATCGTGTTAAATTTAGCACAATGGGAACATCCATGGGATGTCACTTCTCACTTGTCATGTGTGTCCCAGAGGGAAAAAAAATTGAAAACTGTTGCTCTGACAGTTGGTGGAGCAATGAGTGTATAGTCCTTTTTATAGCACCAAAAAGTCATACATGGTGGAAGGTTATCTGCAAAGTCCTAATTTTTTCTTAATTTAATTTTTATCAAAGTCAAACACATAGCTCAAAAAATCAAATAGTTTTATAAGGTTCATCATGAAAACCATATGTCTCCTGAGACCCCCTTGGGACAGGGGGGGTCTACTGTGTTCCTGTTCCCTTGGGACAATATTTGGGTTAAATGAATAATTGGTGTTTACATTATGATGATGTAAATTTTCTTCATAATTACGCTATATGGTATGCTTTTATCACATTCCCCCCACCCAGACTCCATCATTGACTCATATTTTTTTTAGTTTTCTTCCTTAAATTGTCTGTTTGAGCTATATCCCTCTCAATACGGTCAAGTATTCCAGATAATCTATCAGTTTCATTTTGTCCTATGACACCCCTCCTGAAGCCTTCCTTCCTTTTGCTCCAATCCAGACTCATTGCTCTTTAATAGGATACATAAGCATCATCTGGGATTTTCCACTGTCATCATTCTAGGAATTCATTTCTCTCTTGGGTTGGATCCTATGGCTAGTTTTTCTCCTTTACTCTCTTATTGTGATGAAAATATGTCCTGGTAATTTCCTGAGAAAGTGGATAGGGGGTAAATACTTTTGAAAATGTCTGAAATTGTCTACAGTCTACCTTTATACTCGTCCAGGTATAGAACTCTGTTGTAGAAGAAATGTTTTCTCAGTATTTTGATGACATCATTCCATTGTATTTTAGCATTGAAAGTTCTTGTTGAGAAATTTTGGTTGATGATCCTTTACGTGTGAGCACCTTTTCCCCGCTCCCCATTCTAGAAGCTATTAGGATTTTCTTTTATCCCTAAAGTACTAACATATCATAGTGATAGGTTCTGGCATACAAGTTTTGTTGTCTATTTCAGAATCTATAAATTTAAGGCTTTTGGGATTGGAATGATATTGTGGGTTAATTCTTTATAATTTCTTTTCCCTGTGCTTCTCTTTCTGGAACTCCTACTAATTTTCAGATTTTAAGATTTCTGGATTGATTCTTTACTTTTCTTATTTTTTCTCTCCTATTTTTCCTTTACCTGTCTTTTTGTTCTGCATTCTGTAAGGTAGAACAAACTTGACTTTGTCTCAACTCTTGTCTTCTAAACATCCTACTGAATTTCTTAAAGTCTTACTATCATATTTTTTAAGGTTTCAAGAGGTCTTTATTGACCCATTCCTGTTTCATGGTTGCAATAGTTTTCTTATCTCTCTTTTAGGACACTGATTTTATATTTAATTGTTGCTCTCTGCATTGTCTCAATTTTCAGTTTGTGTGTTTATATTTGTCTGATTTTTTTTTTCCTAGAGGCTTTTCTAAGGTATTTCGCGATCTTTGGCTTCATTTCATATTTAAAACACGAGGCACCAGGAAAATATTGGGAGGTGCATGTGTGTGTGCGCGCGCGCTCGCGCACGCCCACACGTGCGGATGTCAGGGGCAAGACAAGATTTTCTATTGCTAAGATTCATTGGCTGTTTCATTTGTAAACCCTTAAATGTCATTATCCATAGGCCTTCAATCTGGGCTGACCAGTTTCTCCATAGAGAAATCATCTAGTATCTTGCCTGGAGGTAAAAACCTGACTGCCATATTTTTAAGAATACATAATAAAGTATTTGCATTGGCAGTTCTCAAAACGTGGTTTATGGACCCCAGAGGCTTCTTAGACTCAGGGATTCCAGAGTCAAAACAATTCCCATAATAATACTAAGATGGTATTTGCTTTTTTCACTGTGTTGATATTTGCACTGATGATGCAAAAGCAACCCTGATTAAAAAAAAAAAAAATTGCTGGTGCCTACCACTAATCAGCGGCACCAAACTCTACTAGCCATCAGTGCATCCTTCACCACTCTGCACTTACAGTTAAAAAAAGTACAGCCAATTTCATTTAAAACTCTTTTCAGTGAATAGTAAAAGTGATTAATTATTATTTCATCTTGACCCTTAAGTGCATGCACATCCTTTTATTGTTCTCTTTGGAGAAATGAGAAGTACACACAAGGCACTTCTGCAAATGTACCAACGTACCATGGTGTCTTGAGGAAAAGCACTGTGCAGTTGTTTGAGTTACAAGCTGCACTACAGGTTTTTTTCCCCAGAGCACCATTTTTACTTGAAGGAGTGACTTACATAGGATGGTCATTGTAATGTGGCTATTTGGCAGACATTCTCTCAAGAATAAACAAGATAATTTTGTCACCTCAAGAAAAACAACTCATGATATTTGTTGCCAATAGTGGAATTTGAGAAAGAAATTTAGGATTTTAGGAGACTTGTATTTTCCACTACCACAAGCGTGAAATCTTCCTAGTAATGATTTCAGAAATGAGTTACCAGTGTGATTTTTTCATTTTGTACAATAAAATGTGCCAGTATTTGCAAGATCTATCTAAATCAATAAACCGATTCTTTTTAAATGACCAATACAGAACATTACAAAACAATGCATGGGTGAAAGTGCAATATAGGCAAATGACTTTTAATGTAACAGAGTAAAAAAAGTTCATGGTATGGTTTCAAATTCACTATCACAATTCTCCTTTCAGAAGCTACCACTTGTTGAATTTTGGTATAGTATCAAAGAAAAATATGTACAATTATCTGAAAAGGTTATTAAAATGCTCCTCTCCCTCTAAATGCATGTTGCTGTGAGGCTGGATTTTTCTTAATCTTCTTTTACCAAAACAACATGCGTGATCAATTGAATGCAGAAACAGATATAAGAATCTATTTTCTATGAAGCTGGACATTAAAGAGATTCACGAAAATGTAAAACAGTGCCACTCTTCTCACTTTTTTAAAAAATATAGTTATGTTTCATAAAAATGTTATTTAAAGTATTAATATGTAATAGGCTTGTTATTTTTATTTAAATGATTGTATAAATATTTAAATGTTTTCAGATGTAATTTATAATAAGACAAATATTGATGCATATAACCAAAATAAACAAAAAGTCACTGAGGTCCTTAAAATTCTTTCTTTTTAAATTTTTTAATATCAAATTTTTTAAATGTTTATTTATATTTGAGAGATACACGGAGAGAGAGAGACAGAGCACGAGCAGGGGAGGGGCAGAGAGACAGAGACAGAATCCGAAGCAGGTTCCAGGGTTCTGAGCTGCGAGCTGTCAGCACAGAGCCCAACGTGGGGCTCGAACTCACAAGAAGTGAGATCATGACCTGAGCCAAGGTCAGACGCTCAACTGACTGAGCCACCCAGGTACCCCAAGGTCCTTAAAACTCTTAAGTATAAAGTGGCCCTAAGAACAAAATGTTTGAGAGTACTTGTTACTTAATACCCAGGTTTTCTGTATGGTTGTACACCCCTTCTCTCTGTTACACTTAATGTCTCCTAATCTAGAGTTTTTCTGGTCAAGTCCTCTGGTTGGTGCAGGGACAGGGGCATCTGAGGGTCTAATTTTCTCCATACAGATTTCTAACCACTCCTTCCTCCTTGGTGCATGAATTTGCAGGCTTCTTGCTGCTTCTCCCTAAGACCTAGGTTTTAGCTTTCCTCATGCTGCTAAATCAGTTACCACTTACCATTCCATTCCAAAATATTAATCATGGTGTTGTTTTTTTTTTTTTTTTTTTTTTTTTTTTTGCTTCCAGTCATCTCCTCTATTATTCCTTTATTCTTGTGGGTTTATCAATTATTTTATTCATTTTCTGTCATATTAATGGAGATTTGGGAGGCAGTGGAGATATAGGCATCTATTTGACTGGGAGTTAGTATATGATGGTTTTGGTATTGTGTCAATTGTGTCAACATTTGGTTGAGTAGATAACAGTTAATTCTGACCTCAACATCTGCATTTTATAGATGTTCTCTTTTTAAGACAGAACTCCAAGAACTCTGTTGATTGTTTCTATATAACAATTGTAACAAAGATTTTTTTCTAAATAACAAAGGATATTCTAGCTGATATCTAATGGATATTCTAGCTGAAAATATGTAACAGATATTCTAAGTATCCATTTATTGAATAAAGATTTCTAATTTCTCTGTAGAATTCTTTTTTTATTTAACATTTTTAGATTAACCTATTAAAAAGAGGTAGTAATCATTAGCTTCCTTATACACGAATTTGGCTTATATATGGTTTTTAATATAAAAATAGTAACATTTAGGGTTGAATATTGACCCCTGCATATTTAAATCCATTTAATAACAAATTGCATTATCAGAGTTTATGCAATGTTTCTAAAGCATGTTGTGAAGAGTATATTGACCAAGAAAATAACAGTGGAAAAGTTTAGTGGATTTATGATTTCATGCCCTATCACAATGATTACATTTTTAAGTCAAGGAAACCTCAGCTCTATGAGGCTAAAACATTAAGTGAAAAATGGCTTTAAGTGTGATTCATTTCTCAGATGTAAGAACAAAAGGTAAATAGTCAGACCAGAGACTAGAATTGTTTGACTTTGACACTTACATTTGTGATACTGGGGGCTGGTTCAGAAGGGGAGGTTAGGATAAATTGAGATAGCATTTTAGAAGATAGGGATCAGAAGTAACAATGATCTTCTTAAATTGGAAATAAAGAAACAACTCACAGAATACAGAACATCATAGAAACTAAGAGGTGGAATCCACCTTGGAAGTGGTCTTTTCCACTGCCACATTTAAAAGACGAAGTCATGGGGATCCAGAAATGTGAAGAGGCTGGTCCAAGGTCATAATGAAAGTTATTAGTAGGTGTACTAGAACCTAGACTCCTACGCTTTGAGCCCAATGTCCTTTCCAGTGCACCCATCTCTTTAGGGATGAAGTGGGATTGTACCTTGGGGAAGAGGGAAAACACACTGCCAAGTCCACATTCCATTCTCTCTCTATGCATGTAAGTCTTCTACCTACTCCAAGGTCCCTAAAAGCTTCCAAGCCACTTTTACTTCATTACTGCTTCCCTACCCTGTGATTTTCATTTCATCTGTACCCCTGTCACATCTGTCTCCCCTTAATAGCACCTTAACATTTGTGGTTCTGCATGATTGTCTATTTCTAAATGTAGGTGTTCTGTCTCCCCAGCTAGATGCTAGTACTTTTGAAGGCAGAACCCTGCCTCCATATTTCCTCCAAAGTGACTGTGACTCTGCAATCAGAGATGCTCAGCTCGTGTTGCTGTCAGGTCATTCAAAGGTCTGGTTGATTATGTTTACACCACTCAAAAAATTCTCAACGTCACAGGGAAATTAACACCATTGAAGCTGTAGCTTAGAAAGTAAGCATAACAGAGAAATAGGAAAATGGCATGTAAGAACAGAAAATTCATGATTTATTTTTTTAGTCCTTATCAGGCTATTTTCAAGGTTATGCTAAGCAGAGGGTTACACTTAAAAAAAAATAGAGGTAAGAACCTGGAAGGGGTTTGCTTTCCAAGAGAACAATGCTCTGTGGCACATAGATACTATGTAACTAATCCTATTCTCCAAACACAGAGGGCTCAAAGGGCTGCCATGTGTGGCTCTTCAGTTTGTTCAGCATATAAATATGCCTGACCAAAGGACAAGGAGGGAGCACTTTTTTCTTCACTCCAAGAGGCCCTTTTCTAATTGGCCTTTCTGGAGAGGGGCACTTTTTAAAATGATCTGCCCAGAGGGTGGCATCTTCTCCTAATTCTCACAAAGGCACCTTCAAGGCAGTCCCACTGGAAAATGAGTCCTGAACTTAAAGGTCAGAAGGAATAATATGTAAACAGTGGTTCACTCCCTGGCACACACAGGGTTGGAGAGGTTAGAGGAAAGGCATAGGAGTGATAAAGCAATATTAAAAAAAATACCTCAGAGGCGTGTTAGGAGGAACTGAAATGATTTAACTTGGAAAAGAAAGTACATATTAAAAGATGCTTAAAAAATTAAAAAAAGGAACCGTTTCAAAGAACAGAATGACATGTTCCTCTTTAATTTTATCCTGAGGAAATCAATAGGGTTTTATTGAAGAAACAGAATCACTTCCTGACAACAAAGACTTAACATTAGAGGTTGTGGTATTTCTTCTTAAGTAGACTTCATAAAATGAGATGCATTCCCATCTGGGAAGAGTGTTAGTTGACTCTGTGTAGACATTAGCGGGTTAACTAAAGATTTCTAAATATGAAGGTGCTGTTGTTGTTCATTGTGATGAAAAGGAAGTATTGGAGGCCCTTGACTTTCATGGAGACTGTGTTCTAGAGTTCTTCTCTAGTGAGGAGATTCCTAAGTGCCCACAATTAGTGTGCAGAGAGCTGTGAAGATGCCACGGGCCATGAGTCCATGAATCAGGAGATCATTATGCTAGTACAAATATCTCTCTTTGCAAAAATGCTTTTAGCCTTTTTCTCTTCTGCTCCCTTACCTTTCTTTTCCTACAATCAAATCTAGTTTTCCCTGGGACCTGTCTCATTTGTTTGCAGGTTTAATAAGTAGTAACTACTGTTATTAATTATCATGTGAATCTCCTGCTCTGGGCACACAATGTTCTCAGTTTCCAGAATATGCTCCTTACCTTTTCATCCATTCATTTATTCTTGTATTCACCATACAAATGTTTATTAGAACTATGGATATGTCAGTAATGTGCTGACCATTGAGGATTAAATGGTGAGTTAGATATGACCCCTACCCTCAAGAATGTCACATTTTAGAGGAAAGATAGTTGAGTAAACAAAACTGTTTCCTAGGTCAGACACTCATATCCTAAAATGGTTTCCTGCATCTGTCAAATACTGAGATTCTATCCAGTGGACTTACTCAGACACTGACTATTCCACACTTACGGCATTTTAAATTTGTACAGAGTGTATGTATGCATATGTATACACATGTCTCATGTGTATATATATATATATACACATATATACATCATGTGTGTATACATATATACATCATGTACATATCATTATCTATCTGGTCCCGAAACTAAATTTTGAGCTAAATAATAACAAAACAAACAACTAATATTTTATTGATAATTTACTTGATGTTTGGTGTTGTTCTATGTGTTTTGCACATAGTCATATTACTTTTTCCTCACAGCAAGCTCTCTGAGTATTGGAACAATTATTATCCCCACTTGCAGATGCAAGTTACCTAACCAATAAGTCAGGTAACTTGCCCAAGGTTATGGGACTAATAAGCTACAAAGCCAGGGTTTGATCCCAGAAGTCTGACTATAGGGCTTCCACTTGATGTCTAGTCAGAAACCACATTCATATTTGTTCATATCTTCTGCTATCTGTACTGGTACCTAGAAAAGACTCTCTGACATACATAAGTAACATTCCCTAACATTTTCTTGGTGACTCTGAGGCTACAAAGAACTGTATTTAGTTAGTTAGTTAGTTAGTTAGTTATATTTTATTTATTTTTTTTAATTTTTTTTTCAACGTTTATTTATTTTTGGGACAGAGAGAGACAGAGCATGAACGGGGGAGGGGCAGAGAGAGAGGGAGACACAGAATCAGAAAGAGGCTCCAGGCTCTGAGCCATCAGCCCAGAGCCTGACGCGGGGTTCGAACTCACGGACTGCGAGATCGTGACCTGGCTGAAGTCGGACGCTTAACCGACTGCGCCACCCAGGCGCCCCAAAGTTAGTTATATTTTAGAGAGAGCACGAGCATGGTGGGCGGCAGATGGAGAGAAGAGAGAGAGGGAGTGGGAGAGAGAGAGAGAAGAGACAGAGAGAGAGAGAGAGAGAGAGAGAGAGAGAGAGAGAGAGAGTCTTAAGCAGGATCCATGCCTAGCATGGAGCCCAACAAGAGGCTCAGTCCCATGAACCTTGAGATGAGGACCTGAGCAGAAATCAAGAGTCAGACACTCAACTGACTGAGCCACCCAGGCACCCCTACAAAGAACTTTAATTATATTATCCCATCTGATTCTTGCAGACACTCTGTCCAGAAGATGATTTTTTTTCTCATTACAAAGATGAAGACTTTTCATGGTTTGTTGACTGAAGGATATAGTTTTAGAGATTTTACTTCTGCAAGGAAAAAATAGGTGATACTTGCTGGTAATAATATTTAGAACATAATTCAATTTAAATGTTTAGTTGTAAGAGTTTTGTTGCTGCTAAATACACCTGGAGTATACAACAGTATACAGTATACTTACTGGAGAACAACAGTAAGGTGATAGTTTGAAGGCTTACACCTTTAGAGACTCTAAAAATATTCTATGGTTATTTATTTATTTTAGCAATTTTCAAGTACATAATATAGTATTACTCACTATAGTTACCATGCTGTGCATTAGATCCCCAGAACCTATTTGTCTCATAAGTGGAAGTTGGTACCCTTCGAACAGCATCTTCACACTTATCCTACCTCCAGCCCCTGGTAACCACTATTCTACTTTCTGTTTCTATGAATTCAACTTTTTTAGATTCATATAAGTGGGATCGTACAGTATTTCTTTTTCTCAGTCAGACTTATTTGACTTAACATAATGCCCTTGAGGCCCATTTGTGTTGTTATAAATGGCAAGATTTCATTCTTTTTTATGGCTAACTAATATTCCTGTGTGTGTGTGTGTGTGTGTGTGTGTGTTTCTTTATCCGTTCATCCACTGATGGACACTTAGATTATTCCCATATGTTGGATACATAAATAATGCTGCAATGAACATGGAGGAGGTGCACATATCTTTTTGAATTAGTGTTTTTGTTTTCTTCAGATGAATACCCAGAAGTGGAATTGCTGGATCAGATGGTAGTTCCCTTTTTTGTTTTTTTGAGGAAGCTCCATACTGTTTTCCATAATGGCTGTACCACCTTATATCCCACCAACACTGCACAAGAGTTCCCTTTTCTCTACATCCGCACTAACTTGTTATTTCTAGCCTTTTTAAAAAAATGTTTATTTTTGAGAGACAGAGAGACAACATAAGTGGGGGAGGGGCAGAGAGAGAGGGAGACACAGAATCCGAAGCAGGCTCCAGGCTCCGAGCTGTCAGCACAGAGCCCGATGCGGGGCTTGAACTCACAGACTGTGAGATCATGACCTGAGCCGAAGTTGGATGTTTAACCGAACGAGCCACCCAGGCACCCCTCTAGCATTTTTGATAATAGCCATTCTGACAGGTGTCAGGTGATACCTTGCTGTGGTTTTGATTCTATGGTGATTTAATTTTAACCCCATGTGTGAAGAGCTGCCTAAGGGGAGAATTTAGGGAGCAGATTTGCTTATATCAGAACATGACAATGTTCAACTCATAAACTTTGCCTCTACTCTAAATTGCTTTTCTTGACTTCAGTTCTTGTACCTTTTGAGAAATATCTGTTAAATGTTGAAACACTTGTTATCCTTTAAGTTCCTCCAGATTTGAGACTTTTGACTCCTTTCTAGGCTTTCTTCTTTCCTTCCCATCTCATTCAAATCATTCCCAATCCTTGTAGCTGCTTTCTTTCAGCAGTCTTGAGTTTCTTAGTACCTGATGCCACGTCTAAGTCTGTTCTCAGTGTGTTGTGCACACTTACAGCTAATGAGAAGAAAATACAAAATGAAGACTTTCATCAGTATAGGTGACAGAATTCTGGACAACTATTTTCCTTTATTTTTAAAATCTTAATATTGTGGATATTTTACATAGTAAATAGTCACTTAAAAATAATATTCTGAGGGGTGCCCGGGTGGCTCAGTCAGTTAAGCATCCAGCTTCAGCTCAGTTCATGATTTCACAGTTTGTGGGTTCAAGCCCCACATCGGGCTCTGTGCTGACAGCTCGGAGCCTGGAGCCTGCTTCCAATTCTGTGTCTCCCTCTCTCTGCCCCTCCCCCACTTATATTCTGTCTCTCTCTCTCTCTCTCTCTCTCTTTCTGTCTCAAAAAAAGTAAACATTAAAACAATTTTTAAATAATATTCCTGAAATTATTTATGTTAATACTATTTGTATAATATAAATACCAATTTAAATCAGACTGTCTTACATTTAGCATATACTATTTATCTAGGACAAAAGATGACACAATCGGGGAGCCTGGGTGGCTCAGTCAGTTAAGTATCTGACTTCAGCTCAGGCCATGATCTCATGCACAGTTCATGGATTCGAGCCCCCACATCAGGCTTCGCAGCGACAGTGCAGAGCCTGCTTGGGATTCTCTCTCTGTCTCTCTCTCTCTTCTCCTCTTCCACTTGGGCTTTCTCTCTCTCTCTCTCGAGATAAATAAATAAACTTTAAAAAAAGGTGAAACAATCCCACCATAAATGTCCAATCACGTGCTGAAACAGAGCTCTAGAGATTCAGACCTTAGATAAATAAGATTTTAAGTGGATAAAGGACCTGAACGTGAGACAGGAAACCATCAAAACCCTAGAGGAGAAAGCAGGAAAAGACCTCTCTGACCTCAGCCGTAGCAATCTCTTACTCGACACATCTCCAAAGGCAAGAGAATTAAAAGCAAAAATGAATTACTGGGACCTTATGAAGATAAAAAGCTTCTGCACAGCAAAGGAAACAACCAACAAAACTAAAAGGCAACCAACAGAATGGGAAAAGATATTTGCAAATGACATATCGGACAAAGGTCTAGTATCCAAAATCTATAAAGAGGTCACCAAACTCCACACCCGAAAAACAAATAACCCAGTGAAGAAATGGGCAGAAAACATGAATAGACACTTCTCTAAAGAAGACATCCAGATGGCCAACAGGCACATGAAAAGATGCTCAACGTCACTCCTTATTGGGGAAATACAAATCAAAACCACACTCAGATATCACCTCATGCCAGTCAGAGTGGCCAAAATGAACAAATCAGGAGACTATAGATGCTGGCGAGGATGTGGAGAAACGGGAACCCTCTTGCACTGTTGGTGGGAATGCAAATTGGTGCAGCCACTATGGAAAACAGTGTGGAGGTTCCTCAGAAAATTAAAAATAGACCTACCCTGTGACCCAGCAATAGCACTGCTAGGAATTTACCCAAGGGATACAGGAGTACTGATGCATAGGGGCACTTGTACCCCAATGTTTATAGCAGCACTCTCAACAATAGCCAAATTATGGAAAGAGCCTAAATGTCCATCAACTGATGAATGGATATAGAAATTGTGGTTTATATACACAATGGAGTACTACATGGCAATGAGAAAGAAAGAAATATGGCCCTTGGTAGCAACGTGGATGGAACTGGAGAGTGTGATGCTAAGTAAAATAAGCCATACAGAGAAAGACAGATACCATATGTTTTCACTCTTATGTGGGTCTGAGAAACTTAACAGAAACCCATGGGGGAGGGGAAGGGAAAAGAAAAAAAAAAAGAGGTTAGAGTGGGAGAGAGCCAAAGCATAAGCATAAGAGACTCTTAAAAACTGAGAACAAACTGAGGGTTGATGGGGGGTGGGAGGGAGGGGAGGGTGGGTGATGGGTATTGAGGAGGGCACCTTCTGGGATGAGCATTGGGTGTTGTATGGAAACCAATTTGACAATAAATTTCATATATTGAAAAATAAATAAATAAAATGAATAGAAATTAAAAAAAATAAGATTTTATGTTTATGTCCCCCCAAGTTTCTGAACTAAGAATTAGAAGGTAGACCTTTGGTAATATCTATTACAACTCCTTCCCCCACACTAGCTACAGTGTCTGTCTCTTCTATATCTTGTTGTTATAAGCTTAATTGTGTTCTCCTAAATTTATATGTTGAAGCCTTAATCCCCAGTACCTCAGAATGTGACTGTATTTGGAAACAGGGCCTTTAAAAAGTTGATTAAGTTAAAATGAGGCCATTAGGGTGAATCCTCACCCAATCTGATTGGGATCCTTATGAGATAAGAGGAGATTAGGACACGCAAAGGGGTATCAGGGCTATGTGTACCCAAAGGAAACCATGTGAAGACACAGGAAGAAGATAACCACCTGCAAATCCAGGAGAAAGGCCTCAGAAAAAAATAATTCTGCTGACAGCTTGATCTTGGACTTCCAGTTTCCAGAACTGTGAGAAAATAAATTTGATTTTTGTCACCTAGCCTTAGCAAAGCAATGCAGGTGGTTATCTGGCCTTTGTTTACATTTCTTGGACAGAGAACTTTCAATGCATCAAAGCCACTCAGTTTGATATTTGGTCTACATTAATTATTTTATAGATTTTCCTAATGTTAAACTAAAATTTTCCTCCTGTAAGTCCTCAGTGGACCTAATTCTGGCCTCGAGAGTCACATCAAATAAATTTAGTGTTTTTCTAAATGATATTTCTCAAGTATCTGAAAGTAATTTTTTTCCCTAGTATGACTTATTTTTTCCCGAAATATCCCCTACCCCTATCCCCTTTCACTATCTTCATACATTGTGTTTTCATGCGCCATCTTTATGATGGTCATGTTCTTCTCAGTGTTATAAATATCCCTTTGAAAGATACTTTGGAAACATTTCCACGTGGAATATTTCAATTATTATTGTGTCAAACAAGCTCATTTCTTAAGGAGGATGAAATTTATGGTGAGAGAGGGAACTGGTAACTTGTATCATCTTTCATTCCTCAGATGTATAAAACCGAGGCATAATCAGCACTTAAAGTAGAAACATGGAGAGGTTATGCCGTGATTCCTCACTGCCCGGCAAAAACTGTCATTCTCTGGACTTGTAGACAGAAGCCTGCTTTTCTTTACATATTACCACATGTAATATGAATTTAAATTGTATTGAAGGACAACTAATATGATTGGTGACATATTTAATTTTTAAAGTAATATTTAAAAAACAAATGTTTACATATAAACTTTAATTTTAGAAGTAATTGTAATAACTGTAACATTAATTTGACTTTTTTTTTTGGTCATTTTTGAGTATTCACTCATTGGGCCACCTGGATGGCTCAGTTGGTTAAATGTCTGACTCTTTTATTCAGCTCAGGTCCTGATCTTATGGTTTGTGGGTTCCAGCCCCATTTCGGGTCTGTGCTGACAGCACAGAGCCTGCTTGGGATTCTTTCTCTCCCTCTCTCTAACCCTTCCCCCCCCTCAAAATAAATAAACATTAAAAAAAGAGGATTCACTCATTGAACAAATATTGATTGACTATTGCATAGAAGGGTTAGATCAGGAAAAAGTTTAGAAACCACTTGTATCCATCTAAATGGTCAACAATTTAGTCCAGTTGTTGAGTGTGCTGCATTTATAGTGTTTACATCTCCTTTAACAAATGGTAACACAACGTTTAAAGTGTATTTTAAAATTAGACCTTGGTGACCTGGCGTTTAGGGCTGTCACAGAAGGGGCCCAGGAGTATGAAGAGAAAGTAAGACAGATGGTCAGACATGTGCCCCAGTGAGAATTAGAGGAGAGTGCTTTAGTAGAGTAAGTGCTGTGGACTCATTCCACACTAAAAAGAAGAACAATTCCAAAGATCAGGCTTCTAATACAGTGTCAGCTTTGGTTGGACTAGCACAGAAGATGGGAGATGATCTGACCCTATAGATCAGAGGCCTTTAGTAATTACAGCTTAGGAAACAGGCAAGGATGCTTCAGGTAATGATAAGAATGACACACAAAAAGTAACAATAACAGTAACAGTAATGGCAATTATAGCAGTAATAATACTAATAAGTATATGAAAGTGTTCCAAGCTGTGTATGTTTTAACTTACTATCCTCAAATTCATTCACTTATTTGATAACATTTATTGAATGCCTACTGTATACAAGGGGTTATGAACAAAATAGATAAAAGTCTCTGTCCTTATGAAGTTTATTTTAGTGGAGATAGATAATAATTAATAGAAAGTTAATAAATTGCATAGTAAACTGGGAAGTGAGAAATAGTATGGGAAAAAAACAGAAAAAGTAGGTAGGTTAAGGAGAATCATCAGGAGTGCTGAGTGATGAAGTGGATGGGGCTCAGTTTGCCTTTATTAAATTAAGGAGCCAAAATAGGTCTCTTTGAGAAAGTGAGATTTAAGCAAAGACTTGAGGGAAAAGTTGGATTCACAGGCAGGGTTCTGGGTTGGGGTGGGGCAGGGTGGGGAGGTGGGAGGTGAGAGGTGTGAGAACAGAGCACAGACCCGAATGCAGGAATGTGTCTTGTGGCGTTGAGTTGCAGGAAGGAGATGAGTGTGACTAAAGCTGCCTGAATGGCTGAGGGGAAAGGGGAAAGGGATAAAAGCAGAGCATCACAGTGTAGAAGAACATGGAGGACATTGTGTGGACTTAAACTTTTACTCTGAATTAAATGTGAAATCATTGTACAGTTTTGGTCAGAAGACTGACTTGGTTTGACCAAACTTGAAATGGATCACTCTCAGCAGCCATGTTGAGAATAGATTTGTAGGACAGAAAAATGATAGGAATTTTCGAGACAGTGGTTACAGGGACAAGGGTGATAGTGGTGGAGGTAATGATAAGTGATCAAATCCTAAATGTGTGTTGAAGGGCCAAAGAAAGTAAGTTACTTATCTAAAGTTACAAAGCTAGTAACTGGCTGAATTGGGAACTGATCCCAGGCAGTAGAACAACTCTGACACACAGCATAACCTGACCAATAAAAAAAGATGGTGAGAAGACGGGCATCCAGTCAATAAAAGGCAGAGCTTTCTAATAATTATGCCTGTAAGGCAGTGATTTTCTGTGATTAGAGGGGTGTAAGTTGAAACTGGAAAGCCATTTATCTGTGATGAGTAAGGGGAATTCATGCATGGGGGGTTTAATAAAATGACTTTTAGGCCCCTTCTAACTCAGATCCTGTGATCCAAATATAGAACGACGACACAGTTTATACTGTTTGTCAGTAGAGGTTGACAACTCTAATGATTACTAATATTTTGAAAACCATTTTCTTGCCTTCGTCTCCTATACTAAGGTATAAATAATGCTAGATTTGGCCTCTGTCCTTGAAGAAAGGATGAAACGTGATGTATGTGACAAATCTCTGTTGTGACTCAGAATGAACCCATGAAATTGCCTTTTTAAATGCAAATTTAAAGCATTTGTGTACTTGCAACTGTGAAGCTGCTACTAGGCAGAGTTTGGAGGATATACATTCATAAAATAACAGATGATGGTCTCAGATTAGGATTTTCCAAAATCATTGCATAAAACCCTTCAGTAGCCCTGTGGAGGTCTTGGCTAATTGTTCATACATTCTAGGTGTTATATCATTTGTATGTATTGGTAAAATACCCCTGGAGCATTATATTTGTATTTCTGTTTAGGAAAAGTACATGGTTCTCTTCCTGCTATGGGTTAATGTGCTGGGAGGTAATCCAGAGATATGACTTCATCTAAATATTTTAAAAATATTCTTTACCATAATATCAGAGTGTCCTGAACAAACTCCTACTGGGTGTGATATTTCCCACTGCAAGCAATATATAGCAAGTCTATAGAATCTACCAGTACTCCCATGGCATTTGGTGGAGCAGAAAATATAGCAACCTGGGAACAACTTTTTGGAATATTTCTAGTTGTACTAAGAAAAGATGGGAGAGACTAGATGAATTCCTGCAGTTTGGTGGAATGGGAAGAAGAAGAAGCAAAATAAGTTACAAGTAGATCCTGGTGGGGTGCCTGGGTGGCTCAGTTGATTAAGTGTCTGACTCTTGATCTCAGTTCGGGTCATAATCTCACAGTTTGCGAGATAGAGCCCCACATCAGGCTCTGCACTGACAGCATGAAGCCTGCTTGGGATTCCCTCTCTCTTTTTCTCTCTGTCCCTCCTCTGCTTGTACTCTTTCTTTAAATAAATAAATAAACTTAAAAAAAAAAGAAGTAGATTCTATCAATTGATAAAGAAATGCCAGGGCTTCTATTTTGCAAGAAAGTTTCTTGAAAATCAAGCTATCTCTAAAGGTGGAAAATTGTGCATTAGTATACTTTACCTGAATTTGAGTACATCTGGAGTCCTATTGGTTAGTTTTTTTAAAGAAGGAAAACTAAACCCAAAAAGAGGAAAGAAAAAATATACCCTCGCCCCCACCCCCACACTACATATAGAATGGAATCTGGGATAATGTCCCTGTTGGACTTGATTCTGTTAAAAATATTAAAAGTAAACCTGGGTCTTCTTTATATTGGTGTTTGTGTATCTGTGTGTGTGTGTGTGTGTGTGTGTACGTTTGTGTGTGTGCTTACTTTCATCATTCAGATGTTAGAATTCATAACAGAGAGCCATTAGTTACTTGACGCAATTTACCAGCCTACTGTAGAGCATAAGTTCAGATCTTAATGGTGACTTATTGTCATTTGGGACTGTTCGAATGGCATATCAAAGGAAGAGAATCTCAAGTAAGTTGTCTAAATTTAGTAAAGAAATCTCCTCTCCCTGGTGGTTTTTTCTTTGTATTTCTTTTGGAGCACCCTAGACATAATAGATAGCACTAAGAAATTTGGTTCCCATACTATACTTTTTGAAAAGCTGTGCCTTTCTTTTCAGGTTTTGTTTAATACTAGCAACTGATGTCTGAACCATGAACCGAGACCATATGGATCTTACCTCTTGCAGTGTAAAATTGCACTCCTGTTTGGACTCTTGCTGTTTAATTCAGAATGTAATTTTAATGAGTTCTTTTTTTCTTTTGTTTTCTTGATATATATGCAGCCTACGTACTCTATTAGAATTTGAGGTCAACTTTTATAATTCCCAAGAATTAATTGTAGAAAAAGTTATGCTTTATAAATATGTACGTGTGGAGAACTAGCACCCCCTAGTGTATTAAAGGCCCCCAAAGATTTCATCTGGCATTTTATAAGCTAATAACAACAAACAGAAATGTATCCTAATGAACAGATTGTTTGTAAACTTTTATCACTGGCATTATGGCATAACTTGTTTAGGCACAGGGCAAGTATTTTTTTAAGTTAATAAAAATCATAAATAAAAAGGATGGAAGTCACATTTCAAATATTGAAACTAAAATTAGAAAACCATCATTGGCCATTTGAACTGTTGGTGATATTTTAAAACTGTGAAATAAAATAGCAATCTGTGGTCATGTTGCTAATTTTCTAAATTCTCTCTTTTGAAAAATCTCAGCAACATGCTTAATTGTTTATGGAAGACTATAAAACTGAAAGTATTTAGGATTTCTCTTCTTTTGGTGACTGTTATACTGTATGTTGCCTAATGAAACTGTAAACTGAAAATTATAGCTTCATTCCAGAGAGTAAGAGGACTTATTCCAACAGATGGCATCAAAACACCGGTCTAAACTGTATGATCGCTGATTGTTAATTGCATCTGTAAAACAATCCTTTTAAACAGAGTAATGCATTTTATCATACAGATTATAGTTCTACGCTTTTTGGTTTTTCAATGTGTGTTAACATTTTCTGCTCCAATGTAAGATTTGGTGCTTGCATAATTATCAGATTAAACAACAGAACAACAGTGACTCAATCATTTTTAAGAACCAGGCATAAGGGAGATAGAGAACCATGAATCACATTTTTTTTTTTTAAGGACATGCTTTTTGAGAAATGTTTAGGTTCTTATTTGGTTATATAAAACAGGAAGAATGGGCTGGATCTCATCCTTATCAAATTAAAACAGTAGAAACCTATGAAAAGATCTTAACTGTATGATTAACATATACTGTATTTTTAAATATTTCTCACTGTAGATGGAAATATGTTTAATCTACATGGATATTTTGAATGAAAAGGAAATCTATGAGGCACATAATAAGAAAGGACTGAAAGATTTCTCTGTTCTCTGAAAGATTTGGAGATTAAGGCACACAGCATCCCTCTCTGAAATGGTTGCAGTGAAATCTACATAGAAACAGTTGGTGGATTTGATGACATTATGAATATCTTTTCAGTAAGATTTTCCCATATTACTGAGGGCTTTGGGAAGATGGACTATGAAGACTTGATTCTTTCCTCAGCTACTTAGCCCAGATGATTTGGAACTTGGAGCCTGATGTGGCCAGTTTAATTAGAACTTAGAGATGTGGCAAGATTAATTAACATTCATAGCATCACGAAGCAGGTTTTTGGTTTATGGGAGTCACATCTGATTCTTCTCAGAATTAATGACTGCCAAACTCCTCCTACTTTAATTTCTTGTACCACCGACTGGGAAGGGATGGTCATAGTAAACTTGCCTGTTGAACTGGAATTATACGTTTAGTAAATCAACTTATGATGATTAGATTTCTAAGTTTTTGGATATCTTCATCTGATACTTTAAAGTGCCACTAAGGAAGTGTCACTTATCAGGCATTATCAACAATGTAGATTCTAGATAGAAAACATCAAAACCAAGAACTTTAATATAACCACAAAGGATGTCTAAGCAGCAAGAAGACTTATCTTTAAAAGTCTACAATAAACCCTTGCCCCCACCTTTTTTTTTTGAAAAGAATTCATACAACGTTTTCTGATTTTTAAGCCTACAGCAGGTTAGAAAAAGCAAGTTGCTAGTGGCGAGCACATGGGGTGACATCTGATATCTCACTCGGAAGAAAGAGCTGGAAAAATTGTATTAACAAATCAGAAAAATATTGACTAATTGCCAAGGGAAAAACATTAACTTGAGATCTCCCAGCAGATGCTACCTTCACCAAGAAACCAAGGTTGACATCACCAGGAATAAGACATTGCATCACAAACCCTTAGATATTGTGTACTAAAGACAGGAAAAAAATCTTGCTTACTTATTGTGGTATTTTTGCCGAAAATGTATAACTTTAATAAAATCATTGGAAAAGTCAGGCAAATTGAAAGACATCCTATAAAATGACTGTTACTCATCAAAAGTGACAAGACTGTGGCAGACCAGGATAGACTGAGGATCTGTCACAGATTGTAGGTGACTAAGGAGACAAAGAGATTAATCTCAATGTGGGATTCTGGACTGGATCTTGGAACAGAGAGAACACTATTGGAAAAATTGGTGAGATTTGAAAAAGATCTGCAGTTTACTTAATAGTATCTATTGTACCAATGGTGATTTCTTGGTTTTGTTGATTGCACTGTGGTTATTTAAGATAATAGCTTTGGGGAAGTTGAGTGAAGGGTATATGTAGACATTCTATGCTATTTTTCAACTTTTAATTAAGTCTAAAATTATTTCAGGATAAAAATTTTTTAAATCCCATAAGACTCAAAGTGTATAGTAGTCTGGGGCCATTCAGTGAAGGAGTAAAAAGCCCTGTTATATACCTGAGTTGTATAAAATAATTATTGATATTCAATGTCAGGAGCATAAGGAAGAGTTATTTTCAGTATCATTTGTTTAATGTAAATCAGAAAGCATGTAATGCAGTTTAGAAACATTGATATAGGGGTGACTGGGTGGCTCAGTCGGTTAAGTGTCCAACTCTTGATTTCAGTTTAGGTCATGTTCTCACGGTTAGGGAGATAGAGCCTCCTGTAGGGCTCTGTACTACAGGCGGATTCTCTCTCCCTTTCTCCCTGTCCTTCCCCCACTAGCACACATGCTCTCGCTCTCTCTCTCTCTCTCTCTCTCTCTCAAAATAAATAAATAAACTTCAAAAAGAAGGAAATCATTGATCTAAAAATTCTTAATATAAAATATTTGAAACTGTAAATAAGTAAATTTCAATTACTTGGGAAATCTACTTCTTAAAAGTTTTATTCATAATGATGCCCTATAATGAACCATATTCTACCTTAAGAACTTTTCCTGCCTATGCTAGTCACTAGGATTCTCCCCCCATTCTCTATCCAAAGATAGGTAACAACTGTGTGGCTATCTGATGTTATCTAGGTCTGAATTTGAACTTGTTACTTAACTAAATTTGAAAGCCAGCAATATGTTGAAGGAGTTCAATCACCCCTTGATCCTGATCCTGTGTGAGAAAGAAGAATTGAAATTATTTCCCTCAAGGCTGGTCTCTGATTTCTGCTTTATAAATAGAAGCAGGAGATTTGAATTTCTGTATATCAGTTGGTGTTAAACCATAGTTCTGACCCCCAGTTCCATCGAGTGGCAATCAGAACTTTCACTAAAATTCCTGCAAGGCGACCATGGATGGAAAAAGTGATGGAGAGCTCCACCATTCTGGGCAACTTAATAAGCTGTAGAATCATGCTCTTTCCTAGCCTATCCTTTAGTGAATAAGCCTAAATTTTTCTAATGTATACCGTTATATTTCACCGACTGAGGGAACTTGAAACAAGTATTTGTTGAATACCCACCATGTATTCAGTACTGAGCGAGGTGCTATAAGATGCAGAAGGATGGCCTAGTTTTGCTGTATCTTATAAGAAACCCTTTAAGACCTCATGGGGGCTCACAAGATTAAAGAACATGCACAAATGTGAATCAGCAAGATTCACATTTATGTGTTTAGACACGTGGTTTCTGTCTTTATTGAGATTAAAGATTTCTGTTAATGTATATTTCACAAACTTTATCTGGTGGTTGATCTATGGTTAGCATTTGTAATTAGGGAAATATGTAATGATGAAGAACAAATGTGAACTACTTAATGTGTGTTTTATTAATGACAATAGCATCTATTTGTTTTTGGAAAACAGTAGCAAATACATGTGAATTGCATATAATTTAGTGTATGCTTTGGTACTCATAGGGATCCATAGCCCATGAATTTTCCCCCTTCCCTACCTCTATTCCTTGTGTTCAGGCTGTGAGCCACTCTGCTGGAGAATAAATACTATAGAAATCTAACCGAAGATGGCTGGCATTGCCAGGGAAATCAGAACCACACTGATGGGGTTTAAGGTGTGCCTCAGAGGTTGGGGAAAGCTAGAGTGAGTATGCCTAGAGAAAGCCATAGCAAAGCAGGAATAAGGTAGGCATATAGGAAGGCAATGAGGAGCCAAGGCTGGCCATAGGGAGGGCTCTGTTGGGGAGTTAGAAAAAAGAAGATTGGTTAAATGAAGCAAAGGAAGATTATGGAGACTCTTAAAATCAAGCATGGGAGCCACAAATTTCTATTAAGGCAAAGTGTAGGACCAGGACTCAAAGGACTAGGTTGTAATCCTAGCTCTGCCAATTACTAGTCTTAGGCAAGTTAAATTGTGGGGCCTCAATTTTCATCATTAGTATATCTGAAATTATAAAACTGCTCAGAGAAGAGAGTATTCATAAAATTTTCTAGCAGGCCTTTGCTCTATTTTGGTTGCATCTGACATAGGGAACTATCTAAGATTATTGAGCAGGGAATCAGCATGATGAAAGTGATATATTAAAGGAGATTAGTTTGGCAGTTATATGCAGGTTGGATTAGAGTCAGGGAAGCCAATGAGAAAACTGTCCCAGTGATCCAGACTCAAAGACTGTGAAAATAGGGACAAAAGAGTTTAGATGAAAATCGATTGGATTTTTAGTCTGATAAGGTAGCAGAGTTGAGAGGAATCAAAAAATGATTTTTAAACAGCTAGTGGCTCTGGAAGAATGTTGAAACATTGAAGAAGAAAAGGAAAATGGAAAGGAATGTGATTTGGAGAAAAAAGATGTTGGGTTTGGGCCCCACGAATGGTTATGTGAGAGTCAAACAGAAATGGAGTATAAACCTCTGGGGATTTGCAGTAGGTGTGAAAGTGAAGCCTGCATTGGAGATGGCAAGGGGGGGTCATCAGCCTTGAGGTCACAGCTGAGGCTTGAAGAGGATATGGATATAATCTCTATCACTTAATGAAGATTATAAACAGAAAGAAAACCAAGGACCTGGGATGAATCCTGTGTGGTACTTTCTCTTGAGAAACTATTCCAAATAGTTTCAACTCGTTATTTTGTAGCTAATATAAGATGAAATTGAATTTTAACCCCATAGGGGTATTTAGCTTACACTTTATTTTGGTATTCAGATGAGCCAAGAGTACATAAACACATTGTTTTTCCCCCTCAAGGGAATGATGGGTTGCTCACTTATAGCACCCCTCCTAAGAGAAGGCAGTAAAAGAGACTCCTTTTGCATTGTTTTTTCCTGAGTGCAACAGGGAAATGTGGCAACATTGCTAGGATTGCTGGCTGGCTGAACCACTAATGGCAGGCATGTAACCCACTGGAGCCTATCAGGCATTCAAAATTCTTCATGCTCTGACTTCTTCCTGGCCTCATTATGCCATATTCAGTTTTGGCCGACTCCTTCCTGCCGTACAGATTGGAACACCAAATAGGCCAAGTCTTATACTAGCCTGGGTTTTTATTCTTGTTCTTCCTTTACTTGGAATGCCCTTCTCTTCAAATCCTTCAAGATCCAGTTTTAATGTCTCTGCTTCCCCGAGCCAGTTCCCAATTCTCCAGTGAAAAAGAATCTCATCTTCACTTGTACTTCCACCTCTGCAAAGCTCTCCTTCCAGCCTTCCTCCCATTGTCCTTACAAGCTTATCATGACTGTGAGCTCCAGACAGCAGAGGGTGTGTCTGACTCGAATGCATACCCCACACAGTGCCTGGCCTAGTCCCTCATTTCGTCCTTGCCTACTGAAAAGAGGATGACATTTTTCCAGCAATATTATAGTGCATCAAAAGGGAAGAAAGGTAGTCATTGGGAAGCAGGGAAAAGAAGAGTCCTCTGTCTTTGGTTAGAAATTGCGCTAAGCAGGAAAAGGAACAAGTAATGGTGGTAGGGTAATACATGTTTCTGTGGGTGGCCCAAGAGAAGATATAGGGTGTTCCTAGAGGATAAACATGCAAGCCTGACTTCCTGTGGAACCCAGAATTTCTAAGCATTGGAAGCATGTGTTAAGGACATGACTCCTTCAAAGAGAGTTTTAGGTAATTTGGTTTTGATTATGGTAAATTTTAGGAGAATGACTCAGGGGGACCAGACTGTATAGGAAGTGAGCAATCAGTTATAAGGGCCAGAGAGGGGCAGTTGGGAATTGCGGAGTGGATTGCAAGGAAGAATGTACTTCAGTATGCAAAAACTAAATATTTGATAACTTAGAACTTCAAAATGGGCTAAAGAAAAAGGAAAGGGATTATTTTGGAAAAAGAAAATCCAACTCAGGCTTGATTAATTTAGCCCCCAAATTATCAGAGTAATAACCTATCGCATTTGGTTAAGGCTACAGAGCCTTCATTTAAATAGAGGCTGAACACTTAAATTTGATTAAGTAAGGTGACCTCAGATAATACGGCAATTAGCCAGTGGAATGTGCAGGTGGTGAATGAGAAAGTGGAAACAATGCTACATTTTGAAAGCTGGTTTAGTGATTTTTAATATAATAATAACTTATGCTTCTATAGAGGTTATCGTTGTACAATGCTCCTCAATCTTCATTGTATATTTGAGCTTTGCATTCCCCTGCTAGGCAGGTAAAAAATAAATAAAATAAATAAAATAAAATAAAATAAAATAAAATAAAATAAAATAAAATAAATAAATCAAGCAAGCAAACAAGCTATGTTCATGTCTGGGTCTTCTCACTTCAAGCCTGGACCCTCCAGAGTTCCTTCTACATCCCTCTGCTACCTCTCTCATGAATGTGAAGGTAGATCCAATTCTTAGCTGTCATTCAATTGCTATATGATGATGTGGTTTGCTATAAGCTACTTGAATGCAAGGCTTACTTTATTTACTTTTGCAACTCTTTAAACCCATGTGACACAAAATCCTGTACATGGTAAATATCCACTAATATTTGGGAAACAAATGGACTGTTCAATAGTTTCCCTAGGCATCCTAGTATTTCCAGAAGGTGCCTGAGAGGTAGTTTGGTGGGGTATGGGGGTGGTGAAGATGGAAAGGGAAGAAAGATGGAAGGACAGACCTATGAGACTCCAGCCCTTTAACCTTAGAAGGCTCTTTTTATCTGTCTTACATATTAAATGTCATGGATTGAATTGTGTCTCCCCACCCCAAAATTCATATGTTGGAGTCCTAACCTCCAGTGCCCTGGAATATTAATGTATTTTGAGATAGAGTCTTTAAAGAGGTAATTAAGTGAAAATGAGATCATTGGGGTGGGCCTCAATCCAATCTGACTGGTATTCTTATAAGAGGAAATTTGTACACAGCCATGCACAGAGGGAAGACCATCTGAAGACACAGGAGAAGATGGCCATCTTTCAAGCCAAGGAGAGAGGCTTCAGATGAAACCCACCCTGCTAACACCTTAATCTTGGACTTCTAACCTCCAGAATTAAAATAAATTTCTGTTGTTTAAACCACCTGTTCTGCACTTTGTTGTGACAGCCAAAGCAAACAAATATGTTAAGATTCTGAGGAGTTTAAGGGAAAAAGAGAAAGAGTTCAGATGCTTCGGAGATTTAGAAAACCACAATTCTGTGGTTTAAGATTATTATCCATGAGAGTCAAATATCAATAAATCACATAAATCATCAGTAAGTATAGGACTGTGATTTATTCACTGTGATTTAAATTACGTAAATCATCACTAAGTATAGGACTGTTTTTTGGAGGTAACCAAGTCCATAGCTTTGTTGGGAACAGAGCTTCTAAATTTGATTTTTCAGCTCTATAATATTATCAGTGTAAGCACTCGTTGCATCTTGTAATACAGTTACCATTGTTCTTTAAAAAACTTTAACAGTTTCTAAACTGTATGTGACCCAAACCTATTCCATCACTACTTACTTCCCCACTCTTTCACACTGAGCCCTTCAAACTTTAAGCATCTTCTAAGGTCCAGAAGAAAAAAACTGAAATCATTTCATAAAAGCCTGAAAAGAAACAACATACATAATTTTTAAAGCACAGTTTGAAACCTCTGAAGAATTCTACATCTGTTAATAATCACTATTTGTTTCAAAATTATCTTGGCTCCCTTGGACCTGAGCAGAGCTAGCTCACCAACATGTTTTGTTTTGTTTTTTTAGTTTTTAAAATATTTATTTATTTATTTATTTATTTATTTATTTATTTTTTGAGAGAGAGATGGACAGAGCGTGAGTGGGGGAGGGGCAGAGAGAGAGGGAGACACAGAATCTGAAGCAGACTCCAGGCTTTGAGCTGTCAGCACAGAGCCCTATGTGGATGCTGGGCTGGAACTCATGAGCCACGAGATCATGACCTGAGGCAAAGTTGGCGCTTAATCCACTGAACCACCCAGGAGCACTATCACCCGCCATTTTTAAGGTGGTGTCATGTAACCATTATCAGTTAAAGATGCATTTTACAGTAGTGTCATTGTGAAGAAACTGTTATTGCTATGTTTGAAAGGAAATCACTGGAAATGCCTGAAATGAAATAGCTTCTAAAAGAGCTATATGTAAGCATTCATATTTGGGGTCCATTGTTATTTTGCCTGATTCCAAGATTGTATCATTTGCAAATGAAATTAATGTCAGATTTCTATTCTTTATGCCTCCTGTGCTAATCATACTGAATCTGCTCTGAAGGATCCATATTTTGTATTGTCAAATTTGAACCTAAAGTATGTAGAGGTTTTGAATCGAATAAAACACAAAACTTAGTTATGACTAAGTTTAAAAAGAAATAAAGTAAAAAGAACAAAATCCCCAAAGGACAAAACTGTATGTTTACTGCCTTTCATAATAAACAATGTATGGCATTCTTTTTTTTTTTTATTTTTTTTAATTTTTTTTAACGTTTATTTATTTTTGAGACAGAGAGAGACAGAGCATGAATGGGAGAGGGTCAGAGAGAGAGGGAGACACAGAATCCGAAACAGGCTCCAGGCTTCGAGCGGTCAGCACAGAGCCCGATGCGGGCTCGAACTCACGGACCGCGAGATCATGACCTGAGCCGAAGTCGGAGGCGTAACCGACTGAGCCACCCAGGCGCCCCGGTATGGCATTCTTTAAGAAACAAATGGTGGATGCCTTAAAAAAAAAAAAAAAAAAAAGATCAGACAACTGTCTAACTAGGAAGTAGAGAAGAAAACACTATTTGTTTTACTTACAGTCTAGAAAAATAATGCTTCACGTGAAAACATAATTTACTCTAAATGATCTGTGTGTCAGTATCTGGCAAGATTTTAAAATGAAAACAATTATGGGTAAATGTAAATTCTGTAAATACAGACTATCTATCATTGGCCATTTTTTGGTGATAGACTCTGCGGAACTGCTTTTCTCACAGGACCTACTGGTGTTAACAACCCAAATGCATATTCGATTACCTCATTGGCACTTAGAATTCTGGCAGACTCTTCCAATAGAAAGGCCTATTGTTTGTAAAAGGTCATTGGTTAGATTGGCTTTCCAGCCCAATATTGTTTATTTACATAAGTATTGAAGCACATATGACCTGTCACCTTGAAACCTAGAGTTGGGTGATGAATGACAGAAATCAGCTGCTGTGCAAAAGGACAAAAAAGTGGCTCATCTTCTTGTATATGCTAGGAGGTGGCAGTCTTGCAGGAATGGTTCTAAATTGTCATTCCCAATCCTTTTTCCAAGGCGGGGGTATTTTACAGTCTTGCACTTACTGCCACAGATCACATTAGGTTTGCATAATCTAAGCTGCTTGTGAGTGAGACTGACTGGAGTATCAGGACAAAATGCTGTAATTCATCCTACATGAAGAGTCTAAAGCAAATTCCCAATTCAGCATGAGTATGCAGTTCACCAGTGGGAGTTCTAAATCAGCATCTCTTTATGTTTTCTAGTATCATGCAGTGTTCTTGAAATAATATTCCCCAACTTTTCAAAAGTTTGGTTTCTTACATTTGCTCGTAAATTGGTTTAGAATTCAGAGCATATTTTTTTCCCTATAAAAACATGGTTATGTATATACCAGTAAAAGGCAGTGCTTATTAGAGCTAATATTGCCCAAATAGTGTAAGGCTTACACTGAATTCTTTTCTAATAAACAAAAGTAGAATCGAATAAAGTGCAATTAGAGCTAGTTTCATATTTATCTTGGTCACTGGTGTCTAAAGAAGAGGTTTAATTAGAGAAAGATGAGGGGGAGAATGAAGACTTCTGGGCACTTGAAGGATCTTGAAAGGATGAAGGTCTTAATGATGTCAAGCCTAATGATAGGAATGGTTTTCCTTTCCTTGATACAAATGCATAGTTAACCATGCTCTAATGCTTATTGATAAGAATTAGTATTGTTCTTGGGCTCACAATGGTGCATTAGGGGAGGGCTTGAGAGAGTAAGGGAGAAAAATGTTTCCAAGGAAATGAGCAAGGATTAACTGTGATGCAAAGTGAGAGGGGAGGTAAAGAGATACAAGTATATATATGCAAAAAGTTTGCCAGGATAGAATTTGTAATGATTTTAAGTTTGGGATACAGGGAAAAACTATCCAGTCTATCACCTCCTGGCCTTCAGGTAGAGAAAGGAGGGAGTGAAGCAGAGACTTGGGACCTGACAGCTCCCCATTACTATGACTCTGGGTGATAGTATTAGCTTGACAACTACCTGGAGTGGGCAAGGGACCAGTAGGCAGTGAGGAAGAGGGGCCAGAACCAGCTATTCACTCAGGCCAACTGTATAAACAGGGCATTTGTAGCTCAAGGGGGATTTGTGACAATAGGTGTTTTAACGTGGGGTTCCTGGATGGCTCAGTCTGTTAAGTGTTTGACTCTTGATTTCAGCTCAGGCTGTGATCTCATCGTTCATGAGATAGAGCCCCACGTTCGTCTCTATGCTGATAACACAGAGCCTCCTTGGGATTCTCTCAAAATAGATAAATAAACATAAAAAATAGGTGTTTTAATGTTATGCCATTAGAAAAAGGTTTTATTTATGAGATCATAACCAAGTGCAATTTCGTGCTGCGTACTTACTGTCTTCCAGGTACTGTGTTAGCCCCTTTATAAACATGATCCTGTTTAACCCTATCAGCCCTGAAGGAGGGATATAATTATCCCCATCGTCCAGATAATGAACCTGACACTTACATTACAGTTAAGTGTCTTGTCCAAGTGAGCAGAAGCTAGTAACTGGTGGCCCTGAGACGTGATCCCCGAGCTAGCTGCACTGAGCCAGTACTCTGGTCTGGAATGAGACTCAGGCCGCCTTCCCAGTTCATACTGAAGGTAGTATCGTTCCATTAAAATATGAGAAAAAAATGAACATTAATGCAGTGCTTAGTGCCAAGTAAATTTTCATTAAATATTATGAATATAATCTACCTAAAATGTTGCTTGTTAAATACCAGTGGGGCCAACATTGGGTCTTGGTAGCGTTGGTAATTTTTCTCTGCCCTCCAGGCATCTCATGACCTTACACGTGTATCTTCTTGGAAATCCACTAATTTTCCTTTCATGTGTTTGACAGCCTACAAGTTCTGTGAGAACAAGGGTCTGTTCCGGGCACATAGTAGATACTCATTAAATATTTGGATTTATCCAAATATTTATCCAAAATAAATTTGGATTCATTTAATCCAATAATTAAATCATTTACTGTGGGCAGTTGGGGCAATAAAAAATTTAGTTCCATGAACAAACATCTATACTTTAATATATTACAAATTAAAGTTTTGAAGTAAAACATTAGAAATGTAGGGTTTATAATTTCTTTTAAATTTTTAATTATTTAAATTTTTTGCCCAGAGGCTATGATAACACATCCCATGATATGCCATTAAGCTTTCCAATATAAATATTGTACTTACATGTTTACATTAAACTAGCTGTGTAACGAATTGAAATGTTATTCTTCACTGCTTGTATAGGGTACCTCATTTGAATTCTGTTGCACACACAGCACTATGCCTCTCTCCCTACATTTTAAAAAATTACATTTAGAAACAAGAGTTAATATTGTAGCTAAGTAAGTTCATAATCACGTTTCTGAGATTTATAGCCTGCCTTCTTTGCTCTGTGTATCCATTCATAGGTATAGAAAACAAGAATATTTTATTCTCATTCTGATATGTCCTACTAATACATGTTTATGGAATAAAATTGCCATGGTTATTAAAAGAGTCTATGACATTTTCTAAAGAGTGTGGGTATTGCCTGCACAGCCTGGCTGAGTTCCAATTTGGGTAATTACATTCTGCTGTCTGGTTACCTTAGCGATCCTCTCTGTTGCTCCCTGGGTCCTCGCAGTAGTTGAGCTCTGCTGAGATACTCCTGTTTGCCATCCCTAGTTTCAAATAAGAGCTGAAGGGATTTAGTCTTTGGACATTTATATTCTATTTCTTTTGACAAACTTAAAATTTTGTACACATTCTGGGGTATGTAGTAAAGTCTGACTTTCTAATCTGAAATTTTCTTGGAATGGAGTGGACAATCTAATCAGAGAGAAAATTGTGATTCTTGATTTTTTGTTTCTCTGTTCTTGATCATATCCATTATTCCTATATATATTGAAAAATTTTTCTAAATGTAATCTCTCCTGCCTCTGAATCTTCATAGGAATTTGTTGGAACTTCTGTCATTGTTATAGTCTACCATGAGGTAGCACTGCTTGTGGGTTTATCTTAGGCCCAGGACAGATGTTAAACTTCTAGACTGTAAGACCTCTGTGTTTTTTCATCCTAATGGAAACTTTCACAGAATTGCATGTTGTAGTTGTTCAATAAATGATGGATGAATGACATTCACTTTCAGTTAACATTATTTACTATTAACGACTGAGCCTGTGTTTTGGACATTAGAAGGCAATTTATTAGGCAACCTAATGGGATTGTTTCAATTGAAATATTTCAGTTCCTGGATATTGGCATTGCTAAATTGTGGCAGACTGCCCATAGAGGCAGCTGCTTCCCTCCCCCACACTCCCCCCCATCCCATTTACTCTTAGAAAGCTTAAGATTATTATTGAGACTGAAATCACAGTTTACTCTTGCTCTGGAAGATTTGTTCAGAAAAGGTAATTAAGAGCAGAGAGTGCCCAAACTGTGATCCACCATACTCAAAAGAAATGGAGGTCTAGCTGTAACTTCCCCATCTCTCTGACCCAAGCACATTTTTTTTTCTCACACTGAAGGAAGCAGATTAGAATACAAATGCCTTAGAATGACTTTACTATAGGGTAAAATTTGAATTGGCTTTTAGTTTTAAATTATAAATAATTCCTTATCTTGATGAGCACTGAGTAATATGTGGAGTTATTGAATGACCATATCGTATACCTGAAATAATACAACATGTCATATTAACTACAGTGGAATTAAAAATAATAATAATAAAAGTAAAAAAAATAAAATTTGATGGACTGATAAAAAAAATAAAATGCAAGTAATCAACAATGTCAGGACCTATATAAGGGATGAAATTCTTCCTACATACCCCTCAATATATCCCCATGTGTTGATGACCTACTAAAGGTTCAGCGTGTTCTTAGGGATTCCTAAGACCACTCCTACCCCTTTTAGCCTCACCTTGGGGAATTACTCATCTTGTGCTTGGTTCCTTAGTAACACCAAGCTGCCAGTCATTCCCTGCACACAGTGGGTGTTTCTTTGGCCTGCAATGCCATCTTACTATCTCTGCTGGCTGATGCTTATCCATCCTTCAAGACTCAGTTTAGGCCTCATGAATGAAAAGCCTAGAGGCAGGGACAGGTCTCCTTCCTCTGTGGTTTTGTAGCATCCTAAATATATCTTCACATGTATCCTCTTTTATAGTAATGATCAGTTTTTGTGCATGTCTTTTTCTTTACTGTTGGTGGAATGGAACTAAGATTCCTTAGACTTTGAATGTATTGAGAAGAACCACTTGCTGAAGACTGATTATTCTTATCGAAGGATAATTCTTCTCAGGACTCTAGTCAGCAAGGGGAATAAGAAAATAGAAAGGGCAATGAAAAGAAGACGAAACCAGAACAAGAAGATCATGTTTACCTATGTCTCCTTTTCCTCCCTCTGTATGTTAAATTCAGTTCAGATATTTACTGTTTTTTTAAGATGAATTTGTTTTATTAGTAAATAAGAAAATAGCTTAATTGGCTTCAAGTTCATCTTTTAGAGACTTCTTTCTAAAAGATTTTTCTGTAAGCCTCAAATTTGTAGCTTCCCTTTTGGAATTGTTGTTTGTTGGTTTTCGGAAAATTTCAAAACTGAACCTTTGGGTTCTACCTTTAAGCCCCAGCAGAGAATGAATCATTTTTGTAAATGCTTCTGTTATTTAAGAGGCAAAAGCTCACAGGTTTTACTTCAAGACTGACTCACTGCTATGGTGCCTTGGTGTTAGCAAACACCAAATTTAAATTCTACATTGTACTTGAAATATGAAAACTGATCATTATATTTCCTCAAGAGGCAGTATGATATTGTCAGAGACACTGACCTGGGCAGGAGAAGGATATTATTCCAGCCTCAGCTTTGCAATCAGCTGTGGAATTTTGGGAAAGTCATTTGGCTTCTTGAGGCTCAGTTTCCACTTTTGCAAAATGGTAATATTTGAAAGCTGAGTCTGGGACAATAACAACAGCAGCAACCACAGCAACCCAAAATCAAAAACTAGAAGGCATATTCAGCTACTCCACACATGGAAACAGCTGGAGGTTATCTAGATATTTTCTAAACATCTTCTGGTTCATATAAAACATTGAGAAAACATGTTTATTTCTCTAATTTGATAGGGTTACCTAATGTGTAAGAACACTGATGACACAGTAAAGATATAATTTTAAAAATCTTTTTTGTAAATCTAGTGTACTGGATTGAAAGTCGGGCGACATGATCTGGTTCTTGCTTTTGGGAGAAGGCTAGTGTTATGGCACCCAAAAGAGATTGGATAGGGAAAATCAAGCCATGCCAGTCAGCCTTGACCAAATCTGGGGAGTCCATATTGCCCAGTGGTTAAGAGCATAAGCTTTAAATCTCAGGTTTTTCCTTCTTCACGGTGTGACTTTAGACAACCTGTTTAACCGGTATGGCAATGATTTTTTCTGATTTGGAAAATGAGGATTATGTCTACCCATAGGGTTTTTAGAAAGATGATTTGGATCATTATATGTTAAGGATGTGATGAATGATAGCAATTATTGTGAGATGGTTTATGTGAGTCTCTTAGATTCATATGGGGTTTGTGCCCCAACCTTGTTGCAGCTATAATCTCAGATTTAATGGCAAGAGTGCTGCTTCCTAATGATGACAATAAACAACATTTGTAGAATAGGTTATAGCTTTGCACATAGATTACCTCATTTTCTCCTCATATGAATCCTGGAGACAAGGCAGGGAGGCATTAATCCATCTTATGGATGAAGAAACTCTAGCTGAGAATTTAAATGATAGAACTAAGATCATCCAGCTCTAGTAAGTAGTAAAGTTGGGGCTCAAATTAAGGCCTTCTGTCTCTTAATCTTTATCAGTCCATTATGATCCTGGTTCTATTTAGCAGTAGTGATCTGTGGCCTTAGATTAGTTGCCTAACTTCTCTGTTTAGTTTAATGAATACAGTGACTAGAGAAGCCTTAGAAACCCTTCTGTGATTTCAGACATTTTGGGGTCAGGTATGCAAATTCCGAAGAAGATATTTTGAAATATCTTCTGCCTGATAAAGAAATATATGCTGTTACTAAATATGTAAATAACAAATTCAGGACAATTCTGACCTTTATTTGGAGGGTTAGGAGAGATAGTGAAATTGGGGAGGGATTTATAGGGTCCTTCACATTTAGTGGTAACATTTTATTTCCTAGACTGGGGATAAATAAATTGGTAGTGTCATATTGTTTTAATTTTGTTGCCTAATTGATATCAGAAACATTTCGTAATAAACTTTAAAAAAAAGACTGTGTTAGTACACTATAACATCCTTCCCTCTATTTGCTGCCCTCCATCTAGTACTTTCTTTCTTCTTTCTGAGCTACTCACATATTACCTTGGTTTTAACTTTCTTCTTCTTTTTTTAACTTTCAAAGGTTTTGACCTCTTGTACTAAAATGATTATATGTGACCAAGATACCCTAGAGGTTACCAAAATGTCCCTGAGTTCTGATGATCCTGGACTATTTATATACTTTACTACTTACTATTCCTTACAGCTTTTCCTTCTAGTAGCCGGAAAGGGAAGTTGACTTTTATATTGGTGTTTGCAAAATAAGGATACCACCACAAATCCTGTCCAAAAAAACCCTAAAGTATATAATAGTCATGGTGTCTCTCCAGGGAGTAGGTCCCAGGATATTGTCAGTGGTTCACATGAAGGCATAGGATTCTCTGCATTGATGTCTCAGCACCTAACACTTGACTTGCAGAAGTTTGGAATTCAATTATTTTGTTTTAAATTTGCCCATGCCCTTATATTCTCTAGTTCCAGCCTGCTCCTCTGCTGAGGTAAAGAGCACAGTTGTACTCAGATCAGTCCAAGTAATCATTCAAAAGAGAACCATTTCAATTCTTTTCTGAAGTTGGTAAGATTATTTATACAGGGACCCATGACTTTTTCTATCATGCTTAAAAACTTTATGCCATATTATTATTATTCCATTGTAAATATCGATTCTCAATATGAGATTCACTTTTGAGATAATTAATATCTTCTAGAAACTTTTTTTTGTGTTTCATAGTTACTTATCCAAAGGAAAAAATAATGTTCTATTCTTACTGAAAATGAAGACCCTACTAAGTGAACAGTGAGTTTGGTGCTTTCTCTCAGAACTGCATTCAGTTTTCATAACTGACCCTGAGATGTAGGTCTCACTACACATCAGTTTTACAAAGAAGCAGACAGACTCAAGGGAGTGAAATAACTTGAGTGAAATAACTTGCCATGTACATGTTGATACATCAAAATGTGGCAAAAGTCTCTGAATTTTTTCATAACATCAGTCTCTACAAAGATGGAAGTTAGAGGGGAGTAATCATTTCATATTTCAATCCTGGAGGAACTTCTCTTACAGTTACACTGTTAGAGTGACCAACTCCTGCCTTCATGAGATGTCTGGCTTTGTGGCCCATTAGAAAATGGACCGAACCATTAGTTAAGTGAAAAAGCAATAAAAGGTTGTGGGTGAGTTTGGAAGGTGCACTGAGGGGCCCATTTTTTTATACAAGGATACAGCTATGGAGAGTAGTCTAATCAAATATCCTGTGAAGTATATATTATCCCCAAGTGTTCCAGGATGAAGCTTATTTCAACTCAGCAGACATTTTTTGTGTATACATGCAAACTTACTAGATACTAAGCACTCTTAGTGAATACTGAGGGAACCCAAAGATAATTATGATGTGATTTCTGCCCTGCAGGATCTCAGGATCTAATGAAGAAGAGAGTGGTCTATAAGTAGCTTTGATATAAGGCAAAATGCTGGTTTTTTGCTTCCCATTCTGTAAATGATGATCTTCACTAGGATTTTATCCTCATTTACTTTTCTTATCCTAGGGAAACTTGTCTATTTTCTTTATTTTAACTACCACATTATGAGCTGTGACTCCAAGGTGTTCCTCTCTCCTGGATTCTAGTCTCCTATTTATAGCTGTCTTCTGGACATATCCAACTGTGTTCCTCAGATATTTTAAACTACATATACAAAATGGGACCTTTTCTCCTTTTTATATTCTCTGTTTGGTTTGATGGCATCACTAGGCATCAGTTTTCCAAACCAGAAACCTCAAATGCATCATTTATCTCGCCGTCAGACTCTCTTTCTCGTGTTCAATTGTTCATCAAATCCTGTGAATTTTTATCTCCTAAATATGCCTTGAATTTGATCTTTTATCTTTATCCTCACAGCCATGGTTTCAGTTCAGCTATGCTTCATCTCTTACCTGGACTACTATAATCCTCCAACTATTTGTCTCAGCCTTTTATTTTTTTTTTCCCCCTTCAAAGCCACTCTTTATATAGTTGCCTGGTTGATCTTTCTAAAATATAACTGATAATATGACTTACTTATCTGAAACCTTTCAATGGTTCCCTCCTATGTACTGAAGTAAGTTCAAATCATTATCATAGCCCTGCTAATCTGTTACTGACCTAATCTTTCCTACTACTCTTTCTGTGCCAGGCACATTCATTGACTTTGTATCTGGGCTTATATTCAGGTGATGTGGATGGGTAAGGTGATTGTTAATTCTGATTGGTCAATATTCATGCCCTGCTGATTGTTAAATATTTTGAATATCTCCCTTGCTTCAGTAATAGTAAATGTTTTTCCATTCCCCAATCATATACTTCTGTGTCCTTTGAATAGCCAGTTTCATCTTACAGGAACATTCTTTACGTCACTACCTGGCAAATTAATATTAATCCTTCAAGACACTGCTCACAAGATTCTCTATTCATCTACTGTGTAACCCTGTTCTTCCTCTACACAGGCAGAATTTTGTTCCCCTTGGCCTTCCAAAAACACATTGTGTATATGTTGATTATAGCATTTATCACATTTTTTTGTGAACATCATTTACCAACTTGGAGATTTTCAAGAAAAAAATATTTTAAGAATCTGCAGGGTGTTACCTAGTATTTGGTACACAGCAAAGACTTTCATAAAATTCTTACTGAGTTGATGGATAGATGGATCTAGAAAAGTTTCACAAAACGGGATTTAGGTTTTTGTTTTGAAGACTAAAATGAGAACTAGGGCTGGAAAGACATTCCAGAATGGAAGACTATCGGCTGTGTGAAAAGCAGAAAACGTCAGTATATTACAGATTATATATATAATATATATATAATATATACATGTATATTATAGATATTATAGATATTATAGCTTAATATATATTATATTAAGTTTAAGATGCAGTAGGTTATGGGTAGTAGTTTAATATGTATGCACAGGTTGAATCAAATTGTAGAGGATTTTGATAGCCACACTGAGGAGTTAGGACTATATTCTATGTGTATTAAAGATCTTTACATTAGGAGACTGTGAACAGGGAGTGATGTTTTCCAAACTGTGTTTCAGCAGGACATCTCTAATAGCTGGATGCTGTTATAACTAAAGACTAGGAACCTATAGATGGCCATAGTTCAAGAAGGGTCAGATGAAGATTCTCTGTTGAAGTCTATGAGAGCACAGAGGTGAAAATAAAGATGAAATCCATTTTGAAGGCAAAATTGGCCAGATTTTGTAATTGATAAATTGTATGGTTGAAAGAAGAATGAGAGATTAACTGTAATTACAGTATCTCAAAACTGAGTGATTAGGAGATCAGCAATGGTATATCACAGGAGACTTTGGAAAGTTTATGTTTGGGGAATCAAAACAAGAGAGAAGAATGTCGGCACTACCAGCTGTAGACTCCTACTTCCACTTGCCCTCAGAGCCCCAATTATAAAGTTTAACTGACATAGTTTCTATGTCAATTTCCAGTGTAAATATTAATTTCCAGTACAAAACTCATTGGAAAATTCAGAAATAATGCTGTTAAGCAGTTCTAATCAGTATGGTGTAGGCATGCTAAAGGTAATTCAACCAATGTACATAATTATGAATGTTTCCTTTTTTTAATGGGGTTAAGGAAGTACAAGTGCTATCTCACACATATTTATTGCCAAAAGAATTTATTTTATATATTGGAAAAATACATTATTTTAGTATCATCAGCTATAACAATACATCATTAACTTAGAACACAAGATTTTTCTCTTGAGCAAATCTCATTCAATTAACAGGGTATAGATTGTCTGTGCTGTCTGTATGGTAACTACTAGCCATATATGGCTCTTGAGCACTTGAAATGTGGCCACTCCAAACTAAGGTGTGATATACATGTAAAATGCACCTTAGATTTTGAAGATCTAGTACAAAAATAACATAATGTCAAATAGCTCAATAATTTATTATATTCAGTGCAAGTAGAAATGATAATACTTTGGATACACTGGTTGAATGAAATATATTATCAAAATTAATTCTACCTGTTTCTTGTTACCCTTTTTAAAATTTTTTTTAATGTTTATTTATTTTTGAGAGACAGAGCATGAGCGGGGGAGGGGCAGAGAGGGAGAGAGAGACACAGAATCTGAAACAGGCTCCAGGCTCTGAGCTGTCAGCACAGAGCCCGACGCAGGGCTCGAACGCACGAACAGTGAGAGCATGACCTGAGCTGAAGTCAGATGCTTAACCCACTGAGTCACCCAGGTGCCCCTCTTGTTACCTTTTTAATGTGGCTTATAGAACATTTACATACATGGTTCACCTTACATTTCTATTGGATAGTGCTGGAATGTTTTTCTTACTCAACCACCAGCCAACAGACCTTTATTTAGTCCTAGTATACAGACGGTTCTACTAGGTACCAAAAGCTTTGAAGTTAGCTGAGGAGTAGCAGTTGCATAAATTATTTTTAGAGCCTGATAACATTGCAATCAATATACAGAACATTGGTTAGAAAAGCAGACTGCAATGTCTGTGGATTTCTCTGTCTCCCCTTTTAAACATTAGTTTTGTTTATAATTTCTTTTTATAATTTAATTTTTGTTTATACTTTCTCTCCAATATCCTATTTGGTGGTTTGGAAGGATCCACTAACCTTCTGTTTGTTACAAAACAGCAAAGAATTTTATTTACAAGTTCTCAGAACCCTTGGGCTAGTGGAAAATAATTAGCATATATTCACATATGGGTGGCCAGAATGTGGAGTCCTGGAATATAATCACTATGCTTAATCTTCAAACTATTCTCAACATACCTATTCTTTTTCTGAAGAGTCAGAAGATACTTCCCAGTGTCATAGGCCTTGGGGTCATCCAAAAATTATCTGTTCACCACAGGACAGAAGGAGGAGGAGATGGAGGAGGAAGAGGAGGAAGAGGAGGAGGAGGAGGTGGAGAGAGAAAGATATTATTTGTGTTTTATAAATATTGCAGTTTTAGATAAAAAATAATTTACTATGTGTTGATGGCCTTACTAATTTTATATTGGACTACCTTTTTGGATAAACCATATGAATATCTGTGATTGTATAGAACCAGCTTTTTAAAGCAAAATGACTTGTCATTGGCCAGTATCTTAATTTTTGTTTTTTAGCAGGCAGTTTGTTTTTCATGCTTGGTTCCTTCAACATTAAAATGGAAGAGGTTTTTACTTTGTTGTGTTTTGTTTTTATGGAAATGAGAAGTAAATGCTTTATTTTTTTTTTAAAGCTAAGTTTCTAATTATAATGGAAAGTGCTTCAATGCTACAACAATATCCTGAATAGATTAAAGTAACAGAAACAATGTAATACGGAAGATATAAAATATTCTTTGAAAATAGTGACTTCGTTTTAAAAGAGTTTTTGACTGGGTTAGAGTAGTGCCTATGGAAATAAATAAGTAGCTGAAAACCATTTATGAATTCCAAGATACGAATACAGTTTAGCCTTGCAATTCTCAATTAATAGCCTGTGTGTCTGTGTAGGAACATCTCTTATTTAAAAAGGGCTGTCTGAATTGAGGTTATGTTCAGTTTCCCAAGTGCCAGTCTGGATGTGTTTTTGTATTTTGATTGCTAAAAAGAGTTGTTTTTTTTTTTTTTAAAGAAAATTTGCATCAGTTACTGAATAGCCCACATCATGGACTAAAATGCTCTAAAAGTATGCACAAACAAAGCAAAAACAGAAAAATGGCTAAGTTTTCAAATGAGTAATGTTCATTTTCAGGTATAAAGAATTGAATTATTCAAGGCTAGACTGCATATTCAAATATGAGTTATGCATTTTGACAGAACATTGTTAACATTCTGTTGACTATGAATAAGTATTAATAATACACAGATTGTACCTGGGGTGCACTCTGTATTCTGGCAGCATAATATGCCAAATGTACCAACATTACTATGCATTCAGAGTATTTTTGAGTCAGTATTATAACTTATGCTACTAAACTCAATACCTACTCGATCTCAAAAGAAAACATTTGTGGAAATAGCATTTTTTTTACAGAACTTAAATGCTTTCGAGTATCAATAACACTTTGGTTTTTACTCATAGCCTTTAAAAATGAAAGGATTAAGCCATTTTTAAAAATTCAATTTAAACTAAAGGAAAACAAAAACAATTCACCCATCCCCCACTTCTGGCAACCACAAATCTGTTCTTTGTAACAATGAGCTTGGTTTGATTGTTTGATTGATTCCACATATAAGAGAGATCATATAGTATTTGTCTTTCTCTGACTTTATTTCACTTAATGCCTTGGAGGTCATTAAAAAACAAATCCATTAAAAAACAAAAACAAGCAAAAGCTCCTTACTTACTGACACACTAAGCAAAGACACATGAAGTTCTGTCTGCTGGCCAAGTACCTCACTGGATTAAGATCCTAGACAGGTCTCCAAATATGGAGGAGCGGTGTTGGCGGTTCAGATAACTGAGAGATGCAGCAGCCTTCAGCTTCCAATCCATGTCTTGATTTTGAGCTACTTGTTCAGTCATTGATTCAATAATTATTTATTGAGTACCTAATGTGGATCAGCGTGGGTAGAATAAACATGATTGCTGGCCTCATGGAATTTACCAACTAGTGTGTGGGAGATAAGCAGTGGAGGGAGTTGACAAGCAGTGGCTAGATGATTGTGCAAATAAATATGGCAGTAAGAAGTGGTGGCTAAGAGCACTCGCTCTGGACCCAGACATGGATTTGAGTCCTGGTTCTACCACTTTCTAGCTATGGAATCTTGGACAAGTGACTTAATGTTTTCGGGCCTCATTATCTTCCTCCACAGGTTACTTTGAGGTTTTTCTTAGAATATATAGTAGCCTGGCACACAGTAAACACTTTATATTTGTTATTATTCTTTTTCTTGAATTGTACTAAGTGCTGTGAGGGTATAATAACATGATCTTGTCTGGAGGCGGGAGTAGGGATTCAGAGAAAGCTTTCCCAAAGAAAGGATGTTTGAATTATGTTAGCATTGGAGGTGAAGAAGGGAGTGGGGTTGATGCTGTAAAAGGGTTTTCCAAGCAGTGAGAAGAACGTGAGCAAACCCTCTGGGGTAGGAGGCAACATGCCACCTTCAGGGCCCCCAGAGTAGCCCAGGGTCGCTGGAGTGCAGAGAGGGAGAACGGGAGTGACAGGAAAAGAATTCGTGCACAGAGGGAACTTGAGTTTGCTTAGACTTTTTGTTTTTTTACAGTTTTACTTCCTTTCCTCCCCACCCCTTCCTGTACTTGTCCTTTTCCCTCTCTCTCTCTCAAGCAAAAGATGGAGGAATAGATATTTCCCTGTGTCTTCTCTGCTCAATCTTGCCAATAAAAAATAATTCACATGTGGCTCTCTATATAACCAAAATGCAACATTCTGTCTAAATATTAGATGTAAATTAAATTGCCTCTTGGTGTTCAGCTTATCGTTATGTACACATTATCTATTTGTGTTTATGCTCCACAGCCGAGTGCTGCAACTAGCTGGGGAAAAAAAATTATAACACTTCATACAAAAGAGGTGGGATGGATGGGTACTAATTAAACCTAACTAGTAAGAGACTTAAGGAAAAAGAGATTTCTGTGTCTCTCCTAATGGGATGAATGTCATGTTCCAATTCCTACTTTATGTAAAATCCATTATACAATATGTAAAATAATTCTCCAAATCTTGATTTCCTCAATTGAAAATGACCCCGAGCATAAACTATAAGTAGAGAAAGGTTTGAATTTCTTGATCTTTGCACTCTTTTGTTCTCGTGGTTCGTGATGTCTTAAATCAGCAGAATAATTTAGGAATGGTAGATATTGAAACAACTAATTTTTCTTTTCTGTAATCTGCATAGACTTCAAAATGCCTACAAAGCACAAAGTGCCAGTTCATATAATTTGTTGGCAAGGATAAAAAGAAGAAAGGAAATTATTTCCTAAGCGTGTGAATCAGCCCAGCTTTAACAGATATTTTTCTGTCATGTGCAGCCTGAGGGCTTATGCCTATCTGAGCTTTATTTGACAATTACCACTTGCCAGCATAATTAAATGATAATTTATAAATACTAAGAAAGCATAATGGGGAAGAGCAAATAGGTGCTTATCAGGGCATTGAATAAAGTTGATCTGCTTTAGTGGCAATTTTCATCTCTTATCTTGGTTGTTAACTGGTCTCACTTTTGTGTGTGTTTTCTTTAGGTTTGATATTTGTTAGGGTGATATTATCTACCTACATATACATGTTTTCTCCCCATACAGAATTCTAACATTTCCTTCCCTGTTCCTTTTGCAGGCAATGTATTTATGAAATGTAGCTTGTATTTTAATTCATAATGTAAAATTAGCACCTAGAATTATACATATTACTATAGAAATCCCAAATTAGTAATTTTTTTCTGTTTATCTCCCCCACCCACCTTTTTTCCCCCCAACAAATAAGTTCCTTTCTGTGTTGTGTCTGTGATTTTCTTTTAATCGTTTTTTTAATCACCTGGGCTTTGCAGTTAATTACATTCCACAGAGTCTCTTCATCTATTTCCTAGAATGCTGGCAGATTTTTAAGAGAGAAAGCACACATGTAAGCCAGGACTCTGGCGAGAAGGGCTTCCTAACCTTGCAGCGATAAGAACAGTACTTTACATGCAGCATGGAAATTTTGCTATGTTCTAACTGAATATAGAAATTACCCAAAGAAGAATTCTGTAGGATAGATGGGTTTTGTCCTATCAGTGTCTCTTCCCAAGGTTCCTTACCTATTATAAATATTAAGGCAATCTCTGCAGAAGCTGTTGTTAGGCCATGGACAGAAACACAGATTTGTCCTGAGTAACCTAGATAAAGCAGTGCAAGAGCAGTTCTCTATATAAATGGAAACAAATCAGTAGAATGGCAAAAAAAAAAAAAAAAAAAAAAAAAGAATTTCCATGCTTTTACAAAAGCATGTTTGAAGAAGGCAAATGGGTGGAAACTCAAGACACTGTTAGTGTTTTAGTGGGTCACAAAGAGACTGGGGGCTTTTAATTTTACTTATTTGTTTTCTTATTTATTTATTTATTTGTTTGTTTGTTTGTTTGTTTATGGCCATGAAGAAATTAAATAATTTTAATAACTGCTGGTTTGTATTGTGGTCATTTGAATGAGGAGTGTGAGAATGGCTTCTCAGGAGTAACAAAATAAAAGTCTTTGGTGTTTAAAGTTGTCAATTCCCAGCATTCTTTGTCATTTTGTCCTTATAAATAGCAATTATTTGCCTTTTTTCAGAGCTGCAAAATTATCTTTTATATTCAAATATTTAAATATACAATGCCATCATTGGGGCACAAAAATTTCCTAATGTCAGAACAGATTTTTATACAAGGAATAATTTGAAAGTGGTGGATTAGTTTCCACCTTTTGAAACACAGTGCTTTCTATAATCTTCAAACATTATTTAGGATAATGGAAGCCATCATCCTGGTTCTCAAATGTTAGCACTTCCATTAGAATTTGCAGCTACCTCTTATTTTTTATATTAAAATACAAGGCTTAAAAGGTATTATCTTACTAAAGGGGGGCAATTGTAGAGATGATTTGATTGAATAAAGGAAAAAGCTGTACAGGCCTTTTAAGATCAAGGATGTATTGATGGAAAGCTATCATTAGAGACAATTAATGTTCTCCAAGGGAAGAAATTGATTATGGACAAAGATGGACCCTAAGGAGCAGATATGTCTTAATGCTCTAAGGCCTTAAGGATTATGCATTTCATTCACAGCATCTGTATTTTAACCCTTTGTAGTGACTAGGATACTAGCTTACTCTTGAAGAATAACATGAATTAAATTTTTTAAAACAAATTGTGCCTTGTAAAGGATGTTCATGGTGATTGACACTGATTCTTTAAATAATATTAAAATAATTAAATTTGTACTGTTTCTCCATATTGCCCCTTGGAGAGCATGTAGACATACATACATAGAACAAATGGAATTAAATAGTGATGGCCATTCTTTTATATTATAGAAGTGTAATAATGTCCAATAATTACATTAAAGACATGATTTCATAAGGAGACCCTGAACTTCAGCTGCATTCATGTTTCCCAGTAACATATCCCTTTAACTTTGCTTGTCCTTCCTATAGATCTTGTACAAGGCATTCATCATGTTGTTAGCCAGTCCCTAGCAGCCGTAGATCACAATTGGGTACTTAATAAGGTGGCAACCCCACTGGGAACATTTCACATAATTATTCTTAGCAGAAAGAAGATTGTTATGGCTTTTTTTTTCCTTTTTGAGTTTGGCAAAATTCCAAGTGATTTAGTTTGGCTCCTAAAAACCACTTATATACCATTGGTGAATTATACTTTGTGTATAGTCTGTATCCTCACTTCCGTGTAGAATACTGCAGGTCAGCAGAGTCAGTTTAATTGTACTATTGGCCTCCTCGAATCTGCGACCAGCCCCAGAACAAGTGATACAAACTGCTTTTTGGCTACCGGTTTCAGAGGATCAAGCTGAGCACAAGGGTGCTTTTAAAAATCAGTCTCTTTCAAGACTTCACTTCAGTCTCTGACAATGTATTATGATTATTGCTAAATAAATGGGAGACATTCACAAATAAAGGTAATAAATAGCTTGTCCAAAAGCTCTATGATTTTAAATATCAGTTAAGGGAAGGGCAGGGTAGACCCTGGGTCCTAACTTTGGGCTTATAGAGTTTAGAAATAACTTACTTACTTAGCTCATATCGTTAAAACAGTTTGCCTTTCAAATTCTCACAATTTAAACATACATCTTGATGCTCTTGGACCTTAAAGATTATGCATTTCACCTACCCTCTGAATAAATGCTTCCAAAAATTTCAAACAATTTTGAAATAATTGTTTTAAAGAATAATATGCAAAAGAGACACCTGGGTGGCTCAGTCAGTTAGGCATCCAACTCTTGGTTTCGGCTCAGGTCATGATCTCATGGTTTGTGAGTTTAAGCCCCACATCTGGCTCCATGCTGACAGTGCAGAGCTTGCTTGGGGTTCTCTCTCTCCCTCTCTTTCTGCGCCTTCCCTCCTCATGCTCTCTCTCTCTCTCTCTCAAAATAAATAAATAAACTTAAAAAAATAAATAATTGTGTGCAAAAAGAAGAATAGTGTGCATATATGCATGATACATTATATTATGGTGCTATTGGATTATGAGTTTAAGTCTCCCAGTTGCTGTTGTCAGGTAGTGTCTCTGAGCATTCAGAACTTACATCAACTCAAATACATGTCTGTTGATGTCTGTGTGAGTGTCTTTGAATGAGTTTTTCTGGTAAGATAAGCATCTTCATATGTGAGAAAATAGTTTATTCTATGGTTCCCCTTAACAGGAAAAATAGACCACAAGACATTCCAAGGTCTAAATTCTAAATTAAGAAAAAATTATGGCTCATTTTCCATGTACTTCTGAGAAAAAGAGGGAAAACATAGGTGTTGTCTGTAACTTTCCTTGGTCACTTTGGCAATGAGAAGTGGTATTATATTAAGGGCCTTCTAGAGAAGGAGTATATTTTATGAAAAGAGGCAGAATCAGTAGGTAGAAGCTTCAAACTAAATGCCTGAGAAGTTTTGAACCTGAGTGCCTAAGGAGATAGCGGTGCCATTAACAAAAATAAATACGGGAGAAGAACGAGGTAGAATGAGGCATATTGCATATTGCAGTGATACCCAGCAGGCAATTAGAAAAGGTCTGGGGTTTAGGAGAGATGTAAACGTTTAGAATACTGGTTTGGAGATATAAGAAATAGTCAAATTGGTAAGAAGAATAGGATAATGTTCTGACATGTCAACCCAGAGAGAAGAATCTTTTAGGGAGTAATCAGGTGCCATTAATGACCTAGGGAGACCAAGGAGACTGAGAACTAGAAAAAGGCCATTGGGTTTGACCATGGGTAGCTCATTAATAGATGGGGAACCCAATCTTTTTAGGTTTCAATTCTAATTACCCAATTATTAGGGGAATTGTGCATCCTTGGGGAAGTTACTTTAATGTTTTTGGGCCTAACTCATTTATTCCTCACAACAACCCTGAAGAATGGTTAAGTTATTAGGACACAGTTGAGATGCAAAGAAGTGAATAACTTCTCTGGAGGTAACACAGCTATTAAAGGCCGGCTAGGGATTAGAACCATGACTCATGAGTTTCTTTTCCTTCAGGGCCAGCCACATGGCATCATCTGGTAACTTGTTAGGACTGAGATTCTATGCCCCACCCCAGACCTGCTGATACAGAAACTCTAGGAGTGGGGCCTGGCAATCTGTGTTTTAATAAGTCCTCCAGGTGAAATTCTCATGCATACTAAAGTTCAAAACTACTGTCTTTTTTTTTTAAGATCTTTCTTTCTTTCCTTCTTTCCTTCCTTCCTTCCTTCCTTCCTTCCTTCCTTCCTTCCTTCCTTCCTTCCTTCCTTCCTTCCTTTCTCTCTCTCTCTCTCTCCCTTTCTTCCTTCCTCCCTCCCTCTTTCTTTCTTTCTTTCTTTCAGCCTGAGCACGGAGGGGCAGAGAGAGGGAGAGAGAATCCGAAGCAGGCTCTACGCTGTCAGCACAAAGCCTGATATGGGGCACAATCTCAGGAACTATGAGATCATGACCTGAACTGATATCAAGAGTCAGATGTTTAAATGACTGAGCCACCTAGGCACCCCTCCAGCTGCTTTTAATGTACAGCAAAGGCTAGGAACTTCTGATCTAAAACTGTAGTTCTCAAACTTTGGTATGAATGAGAATTTCCTGTGAAGAGCTGGTTAAAAGGCTGATCTTGCTCCCACCCCCATTTTCTAATTCAGTAGATCTGAGATGGGGCCAGGAAATTTGTATTTCTAACAAGTTTCTAAGTGATGCTGATGCTGCTGGTCTGGAGCCACACTGTGAGACTTACTAGTCTGGAATTTACATGTTCCGTTTGGGAGATGTGATGAACTAAGCTGGTCATTTCAGTGAGAGAGCTTCCATTCCTGCCATGAGGCCTATGTGAACATCCCTTCCAGAGTGTCCTGGTGATCCTTGGTGCCTGTATCTCATTGGCAGGGGAAATTTGGTCTGGAAATACATGTGCCTGCAATGTGCTTCTCAACCGTTCACTAGGGCAGAGATCACCATGGGGTCTTGCTAATGCAGATTCTGATTCAATGGGTCCACAGTGGGCCTGAGAGTCTACATTTCTAGAAGCTCTCTGGTGGTGCTGACACTGCTGGTCCATGGACCAAGCTGGGTAGGAAGGCACTAAAAGAATGTTTCTTATATGTGCCTGATCATCCAAACTATCTCAGGGGCTATCACTATCAGTTTTGGGCTTTACCAGAGTCCTACTGAATCAGACCTATCCAGGAGGAAACAGCCTAGATAGCTGTATCTTTGTTCGCCAATTTATTAATTGAGAGGAGGTAAACTTTTATCAAAGTGAAAGGAAATGAACACTTTAGAATTAGAGGATTTTAGGATTCAGAAAATATTTATGGAGCATTTACTCTGTGCCAGGCTTTGTGCTAGATGAAAAAAGGACAAATGCATAGTCCCTGATCTCATGGGGCTTACATTTTAGAGACACAAACAATAACCAAGTTTTTTGTTTGTTTTTTGGTTTTTGGTTTTTTTAAGGTAACTTACGATATGACAACTGCTTCAAAGCACACAAGGCAGGGTCATGCGTCTGAGTTCTGCAGTGAAGCAACATTGGAGAGGGTTTCCAAGAAAGGGCTTCTGAGGAAGAGCCATCTTGTCCCCGCCTTGTTTATGTGAAGAGCTTGAGTGGGAAAAAACAGAGGCTCTGAGGGTGGACTGAGCTTGGCTGATTGGCATTAAGGAGGATGGGGGCCACAGGTAGAGCAACTGAGTTTGGAAAGCACTCCTAACCTCTTTCTTGCCAGCTGTCAGAGAATAGTGTAATACTTGTTTTGAAAACATTCATCAATCCCCCATCATTGCTCTTTAGAGGAGGAAGGTGGAAGCTGTTATATATGTCCCCTGATGGTGAATAAAAAGAAATTATCTCTGAAATTCATAAGGATAAAATTGCAATGATTTCTTGCTAATTATTTAACTATGCAGAAGGTAGAAAGTAACAAAAGGATCAAAGAATTATATTCCACTTAGAGAATATTTCTTCAACTTTGAGGTGCCTATGGTATAATAAATATTTTGGGAGAAGTTCATGTGACTTCCCAGAAAGACTAAATGTGTTATTAAATGGAGAAAGAGAAATTAAGAGTCAAGATTTTTTTTTTTAAAAAAAGGAAGGAATACATGGGGTTTTCTTGGGGAGGAGGTGAGACCATATGCTTTTAGCATTAAGTTACAAATTTGTTTTGTGGCTATAATTTACATAGATAATAATTTTAAGAGCTTACTTTTTCTATACAGGCTGCATTCAAGAACTACCTAAATAGCAGAGGAAAAGTAAATAAGAAGAAATCTTTGGGCAGACGCAGCTTTCACCTGTATTTTTTTTTTCAAGCTGTGAGCACTCCTTAATTACGAGTTAAAAAAAAAAAACACACATTTAAGATTGGTAACATATGTTGTTGTCAGCATGTATTTAGCACCTGCAGAAGTGAACATGAAAAATGTGACAGCACATAGGTGGAACACCCACTGCGTTGACTGTGAACACTGTCAACAAATTTTACTTTGTTAATTTTTTCTTATTAGAAAAAATCCAAGAAAAGAATTTAATAGTGCAGGTGTTCAGAGCATCACTGCAAGATGATATAATGAAGGGGGAGGTTATAAACCTTTAGCATGAAAGCCCGGGTCTGGATCTGTGGATGTTTAAGCTTTGTTTCTCACACAATTCCCTCTACTTTTCTTTAAAAAAAATTCTCTCTGCTTATTGGTCTTGACAGTCTCAGTTGTCCTGCAAGGCATTTCTCCCTGAAGGAAGGGTGAGAGGCAGCCAGGGGAGATCAGCTGACCAACAGGACCAGGCAGTTAAAGCAGCTTTTTTCCAGAGGGTGGAGATTGAGGTGTTTCTTTTGCACCTTATTTTCTAATAATGAAGTTGTAATCACTGTAGACGGGAGTTCTCATATCAGTTTCTTCCACAGCAAAGGTTCTATGAGTGCAGGTCCCATCTTCTGAACTCTGCAGTCACTCTTGCTTAGAGCAGAGGCCATTTCGTTTACTTGGAGCAGAGGCATTGCTGACATTATGGTTCTAGGCAGAGAGCAAGCTCTTGGAAGTACTTCCTGAATGATGCTGCAGTTGCTGTGTCCTCTTCTGATTGTACTGGCTTGTTCCACCATAGAATGAGAACCTTGCAAGTTGCTTTTCTATGATTTCCCATCATTGATGATTTCACTTCCCAGTGCTGTAAACCAGCTCACTCAGCAAGAGCAGACAATGCTTTTCATTTGAAGAGACATTTCCCCCAAAATGAATTTGCCTAGATTGACAGGAAGTACTGGTAGGTATGTTAATTTCTACTTTGAAAACCGAACTTCTGAAAGTTTCAAAGTATCCACAGGATCTTCCCCATTCTCCCACCCCTCTTCTTCCATTGGCCTCACTATAGTTAATCTCTCCTTCTGGTAGCTTATAAAAAGAAATCCACAAGGCCAAAGTATTCCAGGGGCAGAATAGAAGGATTCAAGTTAAGTTTAAGTTCAGCCAGGTCTGTGTCTCCCCCCCAGGCCCAGTAACGGTTCTTGATTAAGTTGCGGCTCTGGCTGCGTGGTGTGGGAAACGTTTGCACTTTTCACAGCTGAGAGAAGACCCTGGAAATGATACGTTTTACACCTCTTAGATGAGACTCGGGAGCTAGAAAGCACTTCACTCCCATCCCTCTGGGATGAAGAATCTGTTTGCAGTAATCACTGGCAGTGTTGACAGAATGTTCAAAACCATCTGCTCAAGGGCAAGTGTTAACTCTATCAAATCCTAATATTTTAAGCACACTGATCCCCAGGCCCAGGAGACCTCCTGACAGAGCTCTCCCTGGGCTGTGTGTCAGCCTGCTGTCAATTATTACCCCACCACAAAAAAGCCTGATACATCAGCCAACTCTGTGAAGAGAGGCCTTTAGAATGAGAAATGCAGCATCAGAATCCACTTAATTCAAGTCTTGTTAGTTTATATGAATCTGAGGCTTTCTGAGTCTGTAATAGAAAATCTTCTTTGTAATGTTTGCATATTTTTTGCATTTAAATTTATTGTTTGTAAATGGGCCTTTTGATTTTTTAGGCTCCAATGCATACTATCTTTAGTATTGGTTTTATCTCTTTTTTTTTTTTTTTTTTTTTTTTTTTTTTTGAGAGAGAGAGAGCATGAGAGCACAAGCAGGGGAGGGGCAGAGGGGGGAGGAAGAGAGAATCCCAAGCAGGGTCCACACTCAGCGAGGAGCCTGACTTGGAGCTCAGTCTCACAACTGTGAGATCATGACCTGAGCGGAAATCAAGAGTCAGACACTTAACCCACTGAGCCACCCAGGGACCCGTAGGTTTTATAAATTGTGCACACATAATTATGTACAAATAAGCATATAGACAGATATATATCACTGGATTAAAATCCTTTACCAAATTTACTGAGTGAAACAAAATTCAGCTGGTAGATTTTTGGTGTATTACTCTCACAGCACTCATTATCAGCCATGAAGTTATTCTAACTGGTCAGAATATTTATTTATTTAGTGTAAATATACTTTGCCAGCACAATTGCCCCTCAGTGTTTCAGAATTGAAGGCATATGGTACATATTTTTCAAAAGCATATAGCAGTAAAAACATAGGAAACCAAACAGGCTGAAAATACTGCTTTCTTGAAGGAAGTCAGTTTAAATTTTTGGAGGACAAGTCTAAGCTATTTCCCCCAGTAAGGACCCTGCTGGAAAGGAAATGCACTGTCCAGAACTATCCGTGAGAATGTCTCTCTGCCTCTCCATTCTTGTTAGACATATTTCAGTGTTTCTGATATCATCTTCCATAATGGTTTAGAGGGATTAAAGGAAATACTGAGAAGAAATCTAACACTAAGAAATAGTTCTCAGCCACAAACACCCACAAGCCCAAAGAAGATGTTTTTATTTTTTTATCTAAAAATTTTTAAATATGTTTGTTTATTTATTTTGAGAGAGAGAGGCAGACAGAGAGGGAGAGAGAGAATCCTAAGCAGGCTCCATGCTGTCAGCACAGAACCCAACGCAAGCCTTGAACTTGTGAACCGTGAGATCATGACCTGAGCCGAAATCAAAAGTCAAATGCTTAACTAAATGAGCTACCCAGGCACCACAGTATTTTTATTTTTAAATGTGTTATGTGGAGAATTTCATCCTATGCCACCTATTATGACAGACCTTTGTATGTACTCAATATGTGTTAAGTAAATGGATATGGATTTTGCTATGCTATGGCAATAATATTAACAGGATTTATATTCTAGAATTACAAGAGAGTAACTGGAGGAATCCTGTGGTTACAGTCACCACCACTACTAATGCTGTGCCCATAGCAAACAGTCACTGGCAGTATATCAGATATATTAAATAGGTCCTATTATTATTATTATTATTATTAGGCCCATTGTAGAGATAAGGAAACTGAGGCTTAGAGAGCCAAATGGATTAGCCAATATCACACAACTAGTAAGTGGCAGAGTCCAGATTAGAATCTGGACAGAAAGCTCCAAAGCTCATCTCAACAAAATACTGAATCACGTCTCAAAGAGAACTTTTTAGTATGTACAAACTTCTTGGAGACCAAATAGCATAGACAGTACTACATGTTATCTTGTAGAATCCTATTAGATGCCATCCACTCCTTTTAGATGCCATTAGATGCCATTCCACTCCAGAGGCAATATGAGTATTGGCCTCAGAGCCTAGAACAGTGACTTTTAACTTTGACATTTTCATTTCCTTTTGGAAGTCTGGAGAAAGCTATGAAGTCTCATCCCAGAAAAATGCACAAATTTTGCATTCATTTGCAAGTGTTTTTTGGGGAGGGGGAAGAGGAAGTGTTTAGCTGTGAACTGTGGGTTTAGAACTTCTAGGAGAGGCTGCCTTGTACTTAAACATGACAAAACCTATAGTAGGCACTTAGAAAAATTCTAGGGTAGGTCAAGGGATGGTTTTGTAACTGCTTGGAGAAGTCAAGAAAATTAGTCTCAGAGTTCTGTTTCAGACTGAAACCTACCTGTAGGGTCCCATCTCACCCAGCACCTAAAAGCATTATATTTTCATTGTTCTACATGAAGACGACCTTTAGGATTTCTGATTTGACCGTTTCTGAGCCTGGTTTGTATGAGATGATGTAGTATTTCTATGGTTTTATATTATTTCTGCCATCTAGAGAACACTGTGTATTGCTCTCACTCATCATTCAGTGTTTTGTTGTAGTTCTCATTTAAAAAAATTTTTTAATGTTTATTTTTTTTTGAGAGAGAGAGAGACAGATTGCAAGCAGGGGAGGGGTAGAGAGAGAGAGGGAGACACAATCTGAAGCAGGCTCCAGACTCCGAACTGTCAGCACTGAGTCCGTTACGGGGCTCAAACTCACACACTGCAAGATCATGACCTGAGCCGAAGTCAGATGCTTAACCAGCTAACCCACCCAGGCACTCCATGTTATAGTTCTCATTTTAACTGTGTATCTGTAGAGACAGAGAGAAGGAGACTTGGTGAACACATAGATTTATTCATAATTAGAAATCCTGGTTAATATAAGCTCTTAGATTATCAGGGCCTCTTAGAGCAGTTGCTTAAGGTTTCTAAGCTTCAGTTTCCTCATCTAAGCGAGAATAATTATTTCTCAGGGTTATTTTAAAGATTAAGTTAATAGGAAAAAAAGGATCAGTATTTTATTAGGTACATTTTTAAAAAAAATTTTTAATGTTTTATTTATTTTTGAGACAGAGACAGACAGAGCATGAGAAGGGGAGGGGCAGAGAGAGAAGGAAACACAGAATCTGAAGCAGGCTCCAGGCTCTGAGCTGTCAGCCCAGAGCCCGATGTGGGGTTCGAACTTACAAACCGTGAGATCATGACCTGAGCCAAAGCCAGATGCTTAACTGACTGAGCCACCCAGGTGCCCCAATTATCAAGTACGTTTTAAATGCTCAGTGAATATGAATTCCCTTCTCTGGTTTCTTACCATTTGGGTTTTTTATTTGTGATTTTTGTAAAAGGAAACTCTTGGTAAGGGAAGAAAAGGAAAAGTAATGGTACATTCTAATAAAACTCTGGAGAAAGGTTCCCGGAAAATTAACTAGTATTTATGTTTGGATATTATACTTTTGTGTTAGAATTTCTTGAGATGAGGCTACCCCAATTTTTTTTTTAATCATCCTATAATTAAATAAAGAACTGGCATAATAGTTGCTACTTGAAGATTTTTAAAAGGTTGACTTTGCCTTTTGCCTATATCTTGAAGGCTAGCATTTTGGAGTTCTTCTGAAATAAGTAAAGTTCTATAGTGGAGCTCTCCCCCTCAATATGCAACCCTTTCAAACATCTTCCTGCTGGCGAAGTACAGCACTGTCCTAGGTGCTGAAAGGGGCTGTTGGGAATTCGATTCAGTATAGACTCAAGATTATGTAATTATGAGCAATAATCTTTAAATGTATTTCTGTGTACAGATAGCAATTGTTCTAAAGAAGACTGGGTACCTCTGACAACAGAATTTAGAAATGATATGCAAAAGCACTTTCTAAAATTCTGGCTTTGCAAATTAAAGAAGATAATAAATATAAAGCATGTATTAATTGACAGTAAAAGGTATAGCCCTATATTAATGCAAAGGACTATCATTATCTTAATTTCAGGATGATCCCCAGAAATAAAATGAGGATCTTTATGGGGTGTGAGTGGTTTTGTTCTCTGCTTATTTACAGCATTAATAATAAAATTAAATATGTTTTATAAACAGTGACTTCCAAAAGTACATAGCATTCAGCATTTTCTAGTTGGCTAGGTTTTTTTGGAAAGGTCTTCAGAGAAGTGTTAATTTGTTATTTACTCTTATTCATAAAATGTGTTCTAATCTCTCTATTACCCAGGAATTCTCTCCTTTCAAGAATCTAGACTTGATCATTTGGATTTTGGCAGGAAGCAGGAGGTAGCATTCACCTGTGGGGGTGGGGAGGTAGGAAGGAGAGTTGAGAGTCCCTGATGCCACTTAGAAAGAAGAACATTAGTATAGTAGGCATTCCCAGCATTTTTCATGGTCAAGGCCTAATATAGATGAATGGCTTTACCCTTTGGGAAGTGAAGAGACAATAGAAAAGTTGCCAGCAAGGGTATGCATCTTGGGTGAGCCTTGATCATGGAGACCATGAATGCCCAAAAGGGCAAATGGAAGATTGAAATGTGTATTAAATTTTTCCACAGGCTGTAATGGAAAAGGGAAATTACCTAGCTCCCCCTTGGGAGTAAGTGTCTTCCTCACTCTGTGTGGATATTTAGGGAGTATTGCAAGCTGTGAGCTTCTCTGAGCATGTAAAGTCTCTTGCTTTTGCCTCACTGAGCCCCTTCCCTCTGTTGCTCCATTTCTTCCAGCTGCTTCTGTAAACTCTCCTCTGTCGCATCTTATCCCCCATGGCTGCTCAAATGTGATTCCCCCCCCCCCCCCCCGCAGCCTCTCTTCCTCTCCAGCTGCATCTGTTCACCTCCCCTGCCGATCGATCCACTTCTTTAGCTCAGGGACAGCAAGAGGAAATGATTCCAGCAGCTAAACAGCCTTTATGCAGAGAGAATATTTAAATATTCTCAGTTTGCATGATTCTCCTTCACCTCACGCTATGATCAGAGGTTGATGAAGATAGTTTGGGGCTTCTCTCTGTTGGTAAAGACCTGGAGATTTTCAGAGATGAAGGCCAAAATCTTGTCAAGGTTTCCCCCCGCCCAAATATGTACTTGTTTAAGAGAGTTGAAATATTTTTTTTGGTCAAACTCCCTCCTTTTAAGTAGTGGTTACAACATTCCATTTTCACTCTAACTTTGGATAAGACTCTAGTCAAATTAGAAACAGTTCTTAATATTTATCACTTCTGATGGATGGAATTTAAAAATGTGTATTGAATTCTAAATGTCTATGTCACTAAAATTATCTTTTGTTATATAAAATGTATTTTCACAGTGATGCTTAGTGGATATTTTAATGTTTTTGATTTTTCTGAAATTTTGTTTTTGCACATTTAAACTGTGAGACATTGTTCAAAATAACCTGTCCTGAGGATTTAATATAGTGATAGACTACTACAGTGCTTGACCTTTAATGCCCAATAAATATTTATTTCCTGCATACATCTGTTCACTATACATGTTTATCTTTTAATTAATTTTATGTTATCTCCTTATGTTGTTATGACAGTTTCCTTATCTATTTTCTTATTCTTGTGTATTTATCTTATTTTCATTTTTCTTTCTTTATCTCACTTCCCTTCCTTGCTTTCTTCCTTCCTTCCTCTCTTTTTATTTTAGAAATTACTTCCTATTTTCTTGTTTTCATCTACTTTTCTTCCAGGCTGTATTCCTTTATTTTTTCTTTGTTTTGTTACTCTAAGAGATATTGAACAAAGCAATTTGTGTAGTGTGTGTATATATATATATATATATATATATATATATATATATATATATATATATATATTTGGAGTCTTCTGTTGTGATATAATCTTCCCAAATAAAATTCCTAGGTGAAGGATCTAAACAATGCCTGTCTTGATTGCTTTTCTCCAAAGTTGAGCCACATTTTCACAGTAATGTGTGTTCTGGAAATGCCAGGTTCTCCAGCATTAGGTTTTCTTATTTTTCATTTATTCTTGCAAGTTTAGTAAGTTTTTAATGGTGCTTTAAAAAGATCTTTTGTTCTGTTTCCAAGGTTATAATATTTCTATTTGATAATTTCATATTTTAATTTTCCTATATGTAAATGTTTATCATATGCTACTTATTCAGTGAAACCTGACTAATGATACAATATAGTCCTTTCAAAATATTACATGTTTTGAGTAGTAACCAGTAAATATTAATTGAATGACTATTTTGTGCTAGGCATTGTTCTAGGAACAATAGGAATCTGGGGATACAATGATAAATGATGTGGTCCCTGGCTTCCAGGAGGTTTGACAAATTTATCTAGTAAAAGGTAACAAGTATATAAAATGCATCATAGCAACAGGTGTTGCAATGGAAATATGCATAGGGTTTAGTGGAGTCACATAGGAAATGGAATGATTAATCAAGCTGGGGATTAAAGAAAGCTCTTATTATGGAGGATTACAGAGGGAACTTTTACCAGTTTTACATTTTACCAAACTTTTACCAAATTTACCTCTACCAAACTTTTACATTTGCCATTTGTTTTCTTTCTGATTCTCTTGGATCTGTGGTTCTTCTGATTGTTCACCAAAGCAACTCCATTGCTTTCATTTGCCTGGTAATACCACTGGCTTCTAAGACTCAGTAATATAGAACAACATATGTGTGTGCAACACAGCAGCAAGGGATTAAATTACTATTATATGCTTTTTAGGGCTTAAGATGAAAATAGAATGTGATTAATGCTAAATGGGACATAGTCACTCATGCTTTATTTATTTATTTCAGTGCCCAGTTAATGATCATGCACAGTCTCGTTTGAGGTTGATTTTCTCATGGCTACCCACATATTTATTCCTGTAAGAATGTCCCTGGGATGACATCTTGGATGGATGTTTTAGGGAGCATAGTGGACTCTGAAGTGTGTTCCTTCCCATTGTCCCACTCCTAAGGATTCATCTAACTGCCGAAATCCTGATCTTTCTAGTATCAAAATCTTCAGCTCTTTATGAACGATAGCAGTGCAAAAAGATCCTAGGTTGTGGAGAACAGAATTATCTAGTTTTGTCTTTTGCTACCTTTAATTGATCATTTTTGAGGGGTGGAGCTATCATAGGTTCTTAAGAACTACTTCAATGCTTGGTTGACTGGTTGGGTTTAGCATTTTTGAAAAAAGAGCCCATATGAAAATGTCTGTTTTTTTTTCTCCTTCGGAGGTCTAGCTTCCATTTCCATGTTTATTTCTCCTCCTTCCGTACTTACTTTTCTCAAATGTTGTTATATTAGTCATGAGCATCTTGAAGGCAGGGATTCTGTTCTTTTCATCTTTGTAGCCCACGATGTATAGCACCAGGGCTGGCTCATGGTGGACCCTCAGCAATATTTACTGTACAAATGAAGCATTCATTCCTTGTATTCTGAATTATCCTAGATGCTGCTCTTCTTTTACTTAATGCCCAATAACAGTAAGATGTCTTTATACATCTTTATACACCCAGATTTCCCAACTCTTGACCCCACTCCATTTGAGAGAATTGTTTTGACTCCAGGTGTTTGTATATCCACTAGAGGGCACTGTTTTGTCAGAGGCTGTTCCGGACTTTTGAATACCAGCATGGACACCTTAACTTCCTGGTCCACTTAACAGCTTCAAGTTTTCTATATTTGTTAGTGAATAACTCTGAGCCTCCCATCACAACTATGCTTGCAAAAATAGAATCTTGATATTAAATAAGGGTTAAAAAGCAATTGTAACAAGGTTAGATGGAAGCTAATATTACTAACGAATATAACAAATAATGTATTAAATAACAAAAGGGCATATACTAAATAAGAATGCTCATATACATTTAGGTCATTCTTCTCTTCTTATTTTTTTCATATTTTCTTCTGACCAAAACTAGAAGGGCAAGGAAAGTTTTCATTAAATCTTCAATTTCATTTTTGCACTTACATAATAAATGCCTTATATCGTGACTGGAGAATTTCCAAACTGAACACATTATATCCAATTTCCAAAGGTAGCTTCAGTGGAAATTTGTTTTGAATGAGAATAGCAGCATTGGAGTCTGTTGTTATTTTTAAAGCTATAAAGGCTGTATACTATGAAAAGTTTTTTTTTTTCTTCCTCTATCAGTTCTAATCCCATAGAACTATCTTTAGGCAGCATCAAATGAGCTTCCTGAGCTTTAATGTCAAACAGTTCAAGTTTGCAAATATTTCCAACTTACACGTGAATCAACACAGGGCCTACGTGAGAAGACAAAGCTGCTTGCACTGTCACTGAGCTTCCAAATACACCATTAACCCAGTGGTGACTCACGAGGCTCTGCTGGAGCTAAGGAAGCTGCAAAAGAGGGAGAAGCCAACAGGGAAGGTATCTTTCCCAAGTTTAAAACCTTAACTCAAAACCATGTCCTAGAATTAAAAGACATGGTGGAGCCCAGGACCCTGTCAGATATTATGGGACAGGACATGAATAAGAGCTCTTGGAGTGTTCTCACAAGAATCTCATGATAATCTGTTAGTAAACCCTCTTTTAAATTACACTTAAAGACTTTAAAAAAAAGTGGGCATTTTTTTGTGCCCGGCTGGAAAGTCATTTGTGAAGTGTTTAATTAAGCTTACTTTGATTAAAAACGTAGGCTTAAATATCTGTTGATTTTGTGACAAGCTGTAGATGCTAATTGTCTTGATTGGTTTTATTTTGTATTCCCAGGACAACAGGATCATATATGCAGAACTGTGGTTGGGGAAAAGAGCAAAAATATAATTTTTAAAAAGAAACATGTATTTCTTAAGTTAGCCAGATGTTATAAAAACCACACATACAGGAGGCATTAAGCCTGAGAAAAATTTGTTAAGACCTAGAAAAGAAATTGAAGTTCCCCTCCTTCAGAATTTACATCCAGCAGGAATGGATGATAGTTTTTTCATGAACTTTATTTGAAATCAAGAGCCTGTCTAACTTCCTACCTAAATCCCAACATTTAGGTATTTGTAAATGATATCATTTCTCTTAAATATTGTATTTCTTTTCTGGAGGGCTTTATTAACAAGAGGAGAAACGATTTCTTTCTATCCATTTAATGTAGCAAATTATTTATGGAGCCAACATGTTGACACACTATAAACTGTAAAAAATGAGGCCTAATAAGGTTAATTGTCATCTGAACCTTCCTCTGTAGGCTGCAATCTGTGGGCTTTGATTGTTTCTCTGGGGGAAACTCTGCCCAGATGGCGAAGTCCTCAAGGCCCTGACCCACAAGAGGCCTGCAGAGATGGAGAACAAGGTGCTTCTCCACAGACTAATTAATTTACTAGTATAGCACCTGTTCCAGAATAGATAGGGCTGGAAGGGAAAGCAGTCCCTGGGCACAGTGGCAAGCTTGCGGGTAAATGGATTTCAGCTGATTATATTAAGCTGATGCTTTGATCATCTAAAGGCGTTAAAATGGAAATATGTTTTTTCTGGCTGTTGGCCTCCGTGAGTGTGGTTTGTGTTATTATTGTTATAAATGTTGGGTAATAGAAAAGACGGTTTTAGATTTCACCACGTCCCGTTTAAAAAGTGCACAGTATATTTGTCTATTTCTTTTCCAGTGTAGAAATGTATGTTGTCATAAAGCTGCACTTTTTCCATTTTGTTCCAGCCAAATTACTAGCTGGAAATCAAACACCAGCACAGATTCCTTTTAGCTAGAACATTTTATTATGTACTCACACCTTTAATTCAATGTGTGTAATTAGGCTTTAATCAGCTGAACACTATTTGTGAAAAAATATCAGACACTCCTTTAAATGAAATTCTGGTAAAGTCATGCTATTTAAGCTTTGGTGACTAGTTACTGGCACGAATAAATCCTTGAGTAAACAAGGCTTGGTAGTAAATGGATTTACAATGTGAGTCTTTCTGCACTCAATTTCACTTTATTGCCTCTTTGATTCCCAAAAGGATTAGAGGTAATTTTTCCAGTCCTTTAGATGCCACAAAACTGTTTCCCTTTCCAAATTAACACTATGATCTTCCGTGTAATGTGTTTGGCAAACATGAGGAATTTATAAGACCACTAGGCTTATGTTGCATAGTAATGGAGATAAAAATATGGTGTCTTAGATGTCATGGCCTTATCCTGGGTGGCTTTCAGCAAGGTTTTAAAAGGTTAGTGGTTTAAAAATAGAAAAATATTCTTGCTCATATGGAAGACAGCCTGAAGAATGCTAATGCTTTGGCAAGTTAAATGATTTCAACTATTTCTATTACCATTCTGTGTTAAATTCTGACATTGCAACAGTGAAGTGCTATTAACATTATGATGGGTAAAATTGGGTCTTTTTTTGGGAAGGTATCACACATAATATGAAAACAGAGCAAGCACACGGATTTAACACATAATCCTAAGGCTTATTTCCAGATTGTCCTGTCTGGTTGTATCCTTATAATCTTTGGAACTGTCTGTTCTGTGGAAGAAATTGAAAATTTCATGGCTGTTTTTCCTTGGCTTTCTTTTCCAAAACTCCAAAACCATTAAAAAATTTTTGTTTGAGTGGATTATTTTTCTGATATGCATTCTTTTTTAAAAATAAAAATGTATAAAATGTATATAGTGAAAAGAATAAATTCACTGCTGTCTCCTGACCCTGGTCCCTCTCTTCAGCTTCCCTTATTGACCAATTCTTTGTGTGGCCCTCCACAGGTATTTTAATAGTGTTTGGTATGAATTGAGGGATGTTTGGTTGTTTCCAGGGATCTGCTTCTATAAGCAATCCTACCGTAAGAACCCTGAGTATGTGTCTCTGGGCCAGTGGTGCAAATGCACCTCTAGTATGTGTTCCTACAAGTAAAATTACAGTGTCATAGTTTGCATGCATTTTGAATTTAGATAAATATTAAGTTGCACTCCAAGTATGATGTATAAGTGTGACTACTTCTCCACAACCAGGTTTGATTTTTACCCCCAACCTGAAAGGTAAGTATTGTATCTTATTATTTTCATTTGCATTTCTTTAATTATGACGAAGGCTGAGTATCTTTTCAAATGATTAAAAACCACTTCATTTTCTTTTGATGTGAACAGCCTGTTCATGTCCTTTGCCTGTCTCTCTATTGGGCCATCAGTGTTATTCTTGGGGGTTGAAGAGCTCTTTATGGAATAAGGAAATCAGCCATCTGTCTGCCAATGTGCAGCGTTTGTCATTTCAGTGGCATTTCCCTCATATCTGTCGCCTCTCATTTACCATGCCTTCTTTTTCTCTTCTTTTATCATTGGCAGTCTGGATTTAGGGTTGCTTAATAACTCCTGGAAACTAGAAATGATAATGTCATGGAAAAGGGGTTAATTTAGGTGGTTTGCTAACTTTGACTTTTGAGAGGTAGGAGGAGAAGGACTGAAAGGGCAAAATTAAAAAGAGGGTGAAGTGACTTTAGTGATTTGCAAGAGGAGCTTTTATGCTGATAAGACCTTGGAAAAAAATAATATTTATACAAAGAAAGGCAGCAATTTATTTTATCCATAATTTTCTGCTGTCTTTTGCCATTATTACAAGTATTTGTGTTAGAGTAAGAATTTTCTTTCCAGACGCTTTGGCCATAAAGTCATATTTCTCTGTTTTGGGCAATTTATGGTCAGGAAATGGAAGTTATTGTAGGGCCACAAATTCAGCGCAATGACCTTGATCCTGGCTGCAGTGGAGAGAGGAGAGAGAACAGCAAGACTGACAGCTCTTGTTTAAGCACAAGTAACTGTTTGTGCCCAGCGCCACATTGATGACAAAGTAAATACAGAGACAGGTTTTAGATGTTATGGCTTTATCTCAACAGAAAATGTATTTGTGAAGTTACCATCATCACTGTTATCTTCAGAGTAATAGTTAAAAGCATAGGCTCTGGAAACCAACAGCTTGAGTTCAAATCTTGAGTCTTTTACTTCTCGGCTACATGTCCTTTAAGTTCTCATGTATAAAATAGGGATAAAAGAAATAACTTCATAAATTGTTCTAAGGATAAAATGAGAGAATGCATGGGACTGGCATAAACTCCATCAATGTCAGTTCTGATTCTTAGCTTTATTAATTATCCAAGAGTATTTGTACAACATTGTCTAAATTATGCTATCCTTGACTGGTTTAAAGTAAGTGAATGGACATCTGTGAAACGTTCTTACATGTGCTAAAACATGTTACAGCCTTCATTAAACCATAATTGAATAGTTTCTGGGTGAAGTTACTTTGTGGTATCTTTTCTCCTTTTGGAACCCTTATCCAAACCTGGTTTAAAGGTAAACACCTGATATTGTAGTAGTGGTTATCGGAATGAAGTTAGTTCTGGCAAGGGGCCTCATGTATGCTTCTCTAGTCTTATGGTGAATATTGTCTAGCTTCTTCCACCTCAATCCCCATTGCACTTATATATTTGCTCATGCTGTTCCTTCTGTTTGAAATGCTACTCCTGCCTTTACCATTCATGTAGAAACATATATATATTCCTCTATTTGTCAAAGAAATTGGTAGCTAAATTTTATTCTAAGTCACTTCTGCTGATGAACAAGAATAATGCAAAAGAACACTGCTAAATTGAGTACGACTATCCAGGATTATAACGGAGACGAGTGTGTTTATTTATTAGTTTTAAGTGAATGACTTTCAATCACTCCAGTCAACATTTCTGATATGAATATTTCACGTGGAATGATTGCCATTGTGTTGGTTAGTTTTGCAAATCAGAACCTATTTGCAGAACACCATTAGGCCAATATATCTTATCATAATATTTGCCAGTACCGCAGGTTTTACAAATTAGTTATTGTGACTGTAGTTTTCTATTAACATGAATTTACTGATTAACTAATTTATTTACTTTATGAGAGAATTCATATAGCACAGCATCAATGTTCCATGACTAAGAGTGAGTGCCTGGATCCTTGGTATTAAAAACAACTACCAGCCATTGTACTTTTTTTTCTTCCTGTCTGTGCATGCCCAGCGAGTGCCTTGTGGAAAAGATTATAAAATAGTCACTTAGGAAATTAATTGGTAACATTTACAGGCAAGATCCTGAATCAAACCCACTCAATTTATGAGGGTTCCTTCATGAGTGACTGATTGCAACTTCATCAGAGGAAGATCATTGGAATTGTAGTTCCTAACAACTTCCTTTTCCCCCCGAAATAAATAAATAAATGAAAATAATGAACAAATACCATTTCCATCTATCAAATAAGTAAAGGTTCCAAAAACAGTAGTCAGTACTACAGAATGTAGTGAGATGGGTACTTTCATGAAAAATTGGTAAGGCTGTATATCAGTACAACTTTTCTGGAAAGTAATTTGGCAATACATATTAAGAACCTTCAAATAGGTTTCTTGGCAAAATGATTGATGGTTGATGAATTTAGCCTCCTCTCACAGGTTCCATTTAAACCCAATTAAATGAAATATGAAAATAGGGAAATATCAATAGCTAAACTATACTACTATAACAACTACTGCTGCTACTACTAATCTAAAAGTAGATTTCCAGACACAACAAAAAGTTGGGAGATGGATGAAAGAAGGACAAGGAAGAAGTAAAATATGCTATTTTTTTTTATCTAATTTGGGAGTCATTAGATGCTGTTTCTTTATGGGGAAAATTCTGTGCGTGTGTGTGTGCATGTGCATGTATGTGTGTGTTAAACCTAAGGGTAAAGGCTAATAAAACAAAATAGGAAAAACGTTTTCTAGATTGGTAGAGAAACAAATAGAGGGTATAACAAACATGGTTCAAGACGCAAAAACAGGCAAATAAGAGAAAATAATAAAAAATAAAATAATATAATGGAGAAAATAATATAACATTTCACACTTCGATTTAGGGATGTAGGCTATATGAATAATAAGGCCAATTAAATTTTAAAATTTAGTTTAAAAATTTTTAATGGTGGCTATAAAAGAGGGTACAGTTTGGTACCCAAGGCAATGGGAGGTCTCATTCTGGATGTCCAGAGGCATGGCAGCACTCTCACTCCTGGTCAAGAGCTCTGGCTATAAATAACCCCACTTACCCAGAGTGAGCAGGTTTATACCTTTCAGTCTAGAAAGATTTACAGTTAATATCCTCAGTTAGTTGCCATGGAAATTGTTATCCTTTGGTAGGTATGCATGTTTCAACCCTAGGAAAATTTAAAACTAAGTATGAAAAGGCAAAGAGAATAAAAACCATAATATATAAATGTTTTTGTATCAGGAGTTACATGCATATATTTGGTATCTTATGTACTTGTGCTGTTGAAATTAATTTGGTCTATAAAGTCTATTCAAAATCAGTTGATTTTAGTCTATTAAAGCCCTGTAACTCCATTTTAAATCATAATTTGATATGTTAAATTGAGTAAGTGATTTAGATTTATATTTTTAAGTTGAAATCTAACTAAAGTTTAAGCACAGCATCAACAACCAAAATAATTGTATTTATAAATGTAAACAATGGATTTTTTACTTATTCACTTAGGAAGGTTAGTTTTGTTAATTCAGACAACTGAATTACTTAAAAAAGCAAACAAATATATTAAATATATAAGTACAGTTTTAAATGTTTGAAGGTGTTTAATAATCTGTAAATGTGATTTAGCATTACCAAAAATCCTTAGAAATGATTGCTAAGGTCTGCCAAACTTGTAAATAGAATTATACATTTATTAACTTAAGCTCAACTTAAAAAAAAAAAAGAAAAACTAGGTTTTTAAAGTTTGTACCTTATTCCATTGAATATAAATTTTAAAACCAAAATTAAAACGAGTAACTGTATTTAAAAACTACCCTCAAGGACAAACAAACAAACAGAAACATCTCACATCAACAGATATGGCAGTAGGTAAAAATAAATCCAGAGTTGGCAATATTAATATTAGAAAATGTAGAATTTAAGGTAGGAAGCATACAGTAGAATAAAGGAGGTCGGTTTATATTAATGAAAAATCCACTGTGAGGATAAAATAACCATGAACCATTATGTGCAAATAATAGCACTGAAACTTTTTATTAAACAAAAATTTACATATACATAAATAAAACTAATAGAAACATAAGAGTAGAAGACTTTCCACACGAACAGCAGATGTCTTGAAACCCTAAAGCCAGTTCAGTCCTTTCTACCCTGAATTTTCTTTAAACTTTTTTTCTTTAATGTTTTTATTTATATTTGAAGGAGGGAGAGAGACAGAGCATGAGTGGGGGAGGAGCAGAGAAAGAGGGAGACACAGAATTCAAAGCAGGCTCCAGGCTCTAAGCTGTCAGCACAGAGCTCAATGCAGGGCTTGAACTCACAAACCGTGAGATCATGACCTGAGCCAAAGTCAGACGCTTAACCAACTGAGCCACCCAGGTGTGCGGTGCCCCTTCCCTGAATTTTCACTTCTAGGAATCCATCCTTATGATGTCACTGGAAATGTAGACAAAGCTTTATAAGCAAGAATATTCATTAAGTGTTAGTTATAATAGTGAAAGGTTAATTATTCAAATGTCTAACAATTGGGAAGTGATCAGATTAAGGCTCGTAATTGAAAGGATCTGTGAACACCTAAAATTATATGCCAAAGTTGGTGTGCCTGTCTGTAACTTTCATTAGCCTCACATGTTTCATGTCCTCATTATAGTAAGAATAACTAAGTAAGATTTTGAGCATCTATAAACCGTGAATAACAAAGCCACTAAAACTTTCCAAATAATTTTAATAACATTAAAGATTAATTTTAATTTTTAAGTAACCCCAAATAATTGTAACAAATTTAAAAGCAAGCATAACAAAATGCTTATTATATTATATGCAGTGAAAATCAGCTAAAAATTCTCCACATGTATAATGATTAATAAATCACACACAAAGAGCACACATCCATCAACTCAATCATGGAAAGAAATATCTATGTGGAAGCTTAACTAAGGGCAGGAAATTTGGGCTGTTTTCTTCACTGCTGTAGACATATAGAGTGGTGTCTAGCATGTCGTAGGTACTCAATAAATAGTTGTTGGGGTGCCTGCTCGGCTCAGTTAGTTGGGCATCCATCTCTTGATTTTGGTTAGCTCAGGTCATGATCTCAGGTCATGATCTCATGGTGAGATCCAAGTCCTGCTTGGGATTCTTTCTGTCCCTCTGTGTCTGCTCCTCCTCGTCTTGTACTCTTTCTCCCTCTCAAAATAAATAAATAAACTTAAAAAAAATAAATATTTGTTGAATGATTAAATGAAAGTTCATCAAAAGAGTTAATGATGGTCTCTAAGTGGTAGGATTGTGGGTGTTCTTTGCTCTCTTTATACTGCATTTTCCAATATTTTTCTTGTGAAAACTGGGTCAAGATATCCCCTATTAACAATTTTTATACCAAGGAGAAACCATTCTTTTCTTTCCCCAAGATTCCTTCCTCTCAGGCAGGATGACTGTGATACAGTCTTCAGCATCTGAGGTAAATCATATCACCCTGCTGCTTAGAAGTCTTGAATGTTTCTAAGTCAACTTTTGTGTTCAGAGTTTACAGTCTGGTTCCAAAGTACCTTTCCACCTGAATTCCCAACTCTCACATGTTAGAAAATGCCGTTACCGCTTTCATTTGCTGTTCAGACTTTGCCACCAGGGAGCTTCCAGGACCATTCTGGCTAAATGGCCATCTTGCTCTTCTTCCATCCCAATCTTCAGAAATCCTGCCCATCCTCACACTCCCTCATGCTTTGTCTGCACCGTCCCTCCCCAAAATGAGTTACCTCTCTGATGTTCTTCAGTACCGATTGCATCTACTGATTCTTTTGGCTCTTCACCCTGTATTTTTACTGCTTTTCTGAAATGTTTGGTTAAGTGTATGTCAGGATTTCCCTAAGGTGCTAGTAAGTTTCATGGGATTGGGGAGAATGGTGCTTACTTCTTTATATCTCTCATCAAGCCTGGTATAGTACATTGAACATAGTGGGCACCAAAACACATTTATCAAAAATGACTGGATGCTACTCCGTCCTGCCACTGGGCAAGAAAAGTTGAAAAAGGACACTTTGGGAGTCATGCCCACCTCTGTTGATTACTATTTAACGTTGTGACCTTACGTTAGCTAATCTCTTCGAGCCTTTAACAGCAGTTTACTGCAGTCATTTTAAGATCTTACACTGTCTTCTTAGCTCTGACTGACCCTGGGTAAATTATTCTGCCTTTCTAAGCTTCAGTTTCCTCATTTGTTAAATAGGACAACAATACCAGTTGGTTCATATGGTTGTCAGGGGGGTTAAATGAAATAAAGCTTGGGAAAGCCCTTGACATGGTTCAGAACACATGATCAAGGCTTGCTCAAAAGATAGCAATTATTTTGGTATTTGGGAGGACTACAATGGTGAAGAAATGGCACTATTTCTCAACCTACTTAAAATACTTCCTGTAAATTTTAAATGAACTAATGCATAGAGAGGTACTTAGTGTGATTCTGACTCAATAGATGTTGACAGTCATTATTTTAGCTTCTTATACAATGGATAAGTAATAGCTATTTTGTCTGTAGGGTTGTTGGTTGGATTTAATGTGAAATTAGTTAGTATAAAATGTGATTAATAGATGATAATTTCCTTCTTTATCCATTCTTATTCCCCTACCCTTAACCCCCGTGCCCTACTACTACATCTTGAGAGCCTTATGTCATAGTATTATACATCTGAAGAACTGTTGGGTCTTCTAGTCATGTATGAATATAAAAATGGTTTGTGGAGAAATGCTGGTTCCCACTGAGTTTCTCTCTATGTTCTATGTCTCCCAGTGACATTTGCTTTGAATGCATTATGACTGAAGTAGAGATTATATTCAGATTGTTGCAGCTTAAGACCAAAAGGAATCATAATTCCATAGTTTTGCAAATGTAGAAAATGAGGCCTAGAGACCTTCTGTGATTTACCTATGGTCACACAGCATGCTGTCTGTATAGTCCTATGCATTATGCAGATCTACTTGCCTTTCCTTCCCCAGACTTGGTGATTACCTGTTGTAAACCTTAAGACTCATGTGAAACCTGAACAGCATTCTGCAGAGAGCCAGAAAACATGCCTCATTTCCTGCTGGATCACCCAGAAAATACATTGAAATGAAAGTTCTTTGCTCTTATTTTTCCCCATAGCTTATGTTATTCATTAAATGGCTATTTAATATAAAGAAACAAATTAAATAGGGGAGGGGAAGGAAAGCGTTTCTTTAATTTTTGTCCCAGTTGCTTTTTGTGCAGGTGGATTGCTGTAGGAGTCCCTTCTCCCGAAGCCCATCTGGGATGTTAGTTTAGCTCTATTGATGTTTAAGACTCCGTCTTTCATCATAACCACATGCCAAGACAATAAGTAATTGAACCACATGTTTTGCCTTTTTAAAAAGGTGTAATCTCCTTCTGAAGTGTGGAGATGTTTAGCAGGATTTTTCTAATTTATCTGTCATCACACCATGCGGGCTAAGCTCCAAGCCCCGACTGCAGTGTCTCTTTATCACTGTCTTTTGATGAACACCTGTTTCCAGCATACAACTATATCTGCTGAGATGCAAAATTAAAATAATTTCAACAGTATAGGAATAATTAGGAACCTTTTTTTGAAAGGTCCACCTGTTCCAAATATCAAAATACCATCTTTAGTAGCATGTAACATCCTTTTGTTACTATATATTTTTTGAACCAGGTATATATATATTTGAAAATAATTCTCCTCTGATATTCCATTAAGTAAAAAAATAAATATGTTTATTTTTCGTTATTCAATTGTAAACCATTTTTGAGAACAACCAAAGTTCCCTATGTTCACTGAAAGAAATTCCTAAAGAGACTATATCTCTAAAACATTTAGGGGAAGAAACTCTATAAATGTTTCATTATTTATGACTAATTTTGTTAAATTAGTTAAGGATTCGATTTCTTCATAAATACAACAATAATTATATGAATCTTAAGTTAGTTTTAATAAATGTTATTTTTTGAAGGAAAAGATAAGGGCCCTTATAGGAAAAGATTTTTCATTAAAATTTGATATATTAAAACACTCAAGTCAATAGATTTAATATGAATAATTATTATTTATAATTATAATTCATGTCAATTTATATTTAAGGCTTTATCCATCATGCTTACTTTTGGCTTTCCCATGTACTTTGAGCTGGGTGGTTTGAGCCTTCAAGATGAAATTATATGGCAACTGTAACCCCCTACTTCTTGGGGCCCTCACCAAGGGTGACCCCCTGTTCAACCACATTTCCAAGAATTCATATAAAAAAGATAAGAACAGATATTTTGAAAATCAATACCCAGAGTAAGAGACCTTGATATACAACAAGCTATGTAATAATTTCCATTTATCATTTAGCTATAGCGGTATTCGCTCTGGGTAAGAAGTAACTCCATATTTATCCAAACAGCCAATGAAACAAATTCACAGGTGAAAGCTAAGTTAATGTAGAAATGTATTGTAATTTGTCTTTATTTTCAGAATGTGAAATCTGAAGTGCCAGAGTTTTGGTTGTTTTTCTGACAACCATACAAAAAAGTAAATCACCAGTTGCCTGGCCCTTACATGCAAAGTTGTCCATAAGACATTATGTGGCTGGTTGCTTTTTAGCTGTCGGGGACATTTTGGGCAATGGTTATATACACAAGACTAATTACACTAATTAGTCCACACCAATGTGTGAGCAGTAAGCATGTTTTTACAATTAGGATGTAATTTTTAAAAATCCTTTATTGGGTATATTTAGAGACACAGCAGTTTCAAATTTACCATACAATAGGAAAAGCAGTTATCCAAATTGAATAAATATAAATTTCAGCTTGGGCAAATAAATTAATATATGGCAAATGAAACCTACACTTGTGTCACAAGCACACACTTACATAAGAATGATTTTTCTAAGCAGGTATATGCATTGTAGCTCTTGTGGTCATTAAATTATAGGGATCTCAAATCACTTTGCTTAATGTGATGTAGCACATGATATTACTTCTATAGCTTTTGCTTCTATTGTGAATAATTATGTTAGCCAGAATAATAGCCCTTCAGAGATGTCTGCAATCAAATCCTCAAACCTGTAATATGTTACAATAAAAAACAAACAAACAAAAAATTGAAAAAAAAAAAAAAACAATCTTGTAGCTGTGATTAGGTTAAGGATCTTAAGAGGTCATTCTGTATTATCTTGGCAAGCCCAAAGTAATCACCAGTGTCCTAAGTGAGAAAGAGAAATCAGGAGAGTCAGTGTCAGAGTAATATGATATGAGCAAGACTCAGCCTGCTGTTTCTGGCTTTGAAGGTCAAGGAAGAGGCCAAAAACCAAGGAATGTGGGCAGCATGTAGAAGTTAGAACGGACAAGGAAACAGATTCTTCTCTGAGTCTCCAGAAAGGATTATAGCCTTACCACACCTTGATTTTAGCTTACTGAAACGTCTAGAATTATAATATAATAAATTTGGGTTAAGCAGCTAGGTTGGTGGTAATTTGTTACAACAGCATAAGAAACTAATACAGTTTTTTCTTGGCTTCTCCTAGTCTCAGATTCCTCATCTGTAAAGTGCTAATACTATTTGCTTATTATTTTTCTATATGAATGCATAAGATAATGCATGTGAGATTGCTTTAAAATGCTCAAAACTTGGAAAAGATAAGATTTTTCAATAAAATAAGTAATACTATTTCTAAGTTTTACAGTAAGACTGAACCATTTGAAAGTCTTCTCCAAATCCTATCAATTAAGAAGTAGTGACTAGAGAACGTGGAATATGTCCAGATTCATTAGAAAGCATCTGTCAGAATGTATCCAGGCAGCCAGAGAAAGGGATCGAGTAAATGAACTGGACAGTATAAAACACCGAGAATATAAGTGATGTCAACAGGGCAGCAGAGATTCAACAGACAGGAAATTATCTCAGCAGGGCTGAGGAAAACAAAAAATACTGGTATTCATTAAAAGAACAAACTAGATTACTTATAGTACAACTAGTTTAAATACCCCTTAAACACTATTTTCTAAAAAGATGGGTAGACAAGTCTTTTTGCTCATGAGTATTCACTGCTGAATTATTGTAATTGGAAAAAAAAATTGAGAACCATCTTAAGTGTCCAACAAGTAGAAAATGATGAAATAAAATATGATTTAACAATAGGTTTAGATACTATAATTAAAAGTACTCATGAAAAGCTTTTAATAGCCTTTGTGGGAAAACAGATACATAGATGGAGTATAATAATAACTACATAAAATCCTTGAAAAAAAACCGAGGAAATTTATAAATTAAAATGATGACTACTTTGTTCTAGGCACTTTGTTAGGTAGTGTGAAACTATAGCAGGGAATAAAATATAGTAATTGACTTCTAGGAATTTATAAGCTAATGGGCAGGAAATAATAAACATTACAGCACAGGTGTGAGGTATGAAGACAAGACTAAGGAAGAATAGGGGAAGTTGAGATTAAATGACTCATGGAAGAGGTAGGGTCTAAGCAGGGCTTTTATATATGACTAGGACATAAAGAGATCGGGAAGGACAGGAGCATGTGTGGGTAGAGTTGCCATTGGTACTAGCAGAGAACAAGGAGAGGATAAGGGTATGCTTGGAGAGCAGTGAATATTCCCAGGCACTCAGAGTAGAGTTTGGGGAAAAATCATAAAAGACTGTGATAGAATGAGAGCGAAGAGTTGGAAAGGAAGCTGAAGGCTTGGCTGGTATATCTGGACATCAGCTTTGCCCACACTAAACTACCAGCTTCTTGACACTAAACCACCAAGACAAAAGACTAAGAAAAAAGGCATACAGTTATCTTAATATTTTATAGTGAGGTGTTTGACTACGTGTTTGCTCATCATTTAAATATTAGGGATGTTGAAGACACATCCATAGAACAAGTGGATTGTCCCACTGATTATATCTACTGGGGCAGAATTTTAAAGAGGTGATTCCAACTGGCGGCTCATTTGTCCCAGTCAGACCCTGTGGTGACTGCCTTAAGTAGTACTGTTACTAGAATTCAAATGCAGAACCTTGAGGTTGGCTTCTTCCATATTCAGCAAGTCCTCCCTCCTCCAACTTCTGTAACTTTTATTTGGTATTTGTTATACGCATTCTCTCTCCTTCCCCAAACAATAGCTCTTCAGTGGATAAAGTGGGGTCTTCTTATGTTTGTTCTCCTTTCTCCTGTATTTGGGCATAGAAGGATAAACATAAAAGTTTTTTAAATAAATGAATTGGCATTCGGTCCATTTGTGCCAATTGTGTTCAGCAGCACCTGCTCAGCATTTAGATTGGAAAGATTTCTGTTGGATTTAGAAGCCCTGGCCTGAGATATTTAGCAGGACCATGGCAACATCCTGAGTCCTCCAGTGTTACCTTACCCTTTTTCCCATTTCCACTATGTTTTCTGATTGAACATATTAGTCATAATGTGTTTTGCATGGTTCATAATTTAATTTTCCTTCCTTTTAAACTATTAATATAAATGTCTAGATTGAGAAAAAAATAGCTCCATTTCCTTTTAGAAGATTTCTTTCCCAAATGGTATTTTAAAATCCTTTCTGTCTATTTTTAAATCGGTTATCTGATCTGTTGGCAGTTCATGCTCCACTCTTTAAGGGTCTCTTTAATGGTGTGTTTTCCAGGTCTTTTGTCACTATTACTACCCCTTGGATTCTTTCCGGATTAGCAATCTATGTCTCTGTGTGTGTATGTGTGTATACACACATACATATATATGTAACCCCCCCCCCGCCATGCACACATACAGCCAAACCTTGCATGTAGTTTTCCAGATGGACTTTTAGGAGTGTGATAAATAATGGAATAATTACTTCCCATGTGAGCTTCGGTGACACCCAAATGGATTGGTAGGTGTTCTGTTTTCCTTTCTGTTATCCCAAAGGATGATGTTCATTAAGAAATGTTCAGATCTTTGCTTGAGAAAAAGTTAACGAGGAAAAGTTTTGCTAAGGAACGAACTAGGTGATGCCAAAATACTAAAAAAATTATCTAAAAAATGGCCATTTCTGTTGGGAAATATTACATTTGATAGAAATCTTAAGCTTCAACTAAGTAGTATATTTTGTGTTTGGTGCAGTAGTAGAGAGGAAGTAGAGACACTCGCAAAGAATGGTAATGAGAATATCTTATTAACACCACCTTTAACCGTGCAGCATTGGAATTTCCATGAAAAATGGCCAAGAACATAAGAAGAAGTGAGGTTAGCATTAATTAGCATGTCATATTCCTACAGATACTTACATATGTTTATTAAATACCTACCTGTGTTGGGCACTGTTCTATGAGCTATGGCTATAAATGTGAACAAAACTGTTTCTGACTATAAGCCAAATTATTTCACTTATCTGCTCCAAACTCTCTAATGGCTTCTTCTCTCACTAAGAGTTAAATCCATATTCCTGACTCTGGTTTACAAGGCACCATAGAATCCGGGCCCAGCTTCCTCTTTGACCACATCACCAGCCCTCTCCTCAACTCACTCTACTCTAGTCACCTGGGGCCTCAGGGCTTCTGCCAGCAGCGCTGGCAGGGCAGAGGTCTGGGAGTCACTGTCTATTAACTTCTATTTTATGCCAGGCACTGTGCTAAATGCTTTACAGACATTGTTGCATTCAAGCTTTACATTAAAGCAGAAAGATGGTTACTACTGCTCCTATTATTTTTATTATTAGTGTGTTAAATATTACTAATATTAATAGTAGTATTAAACCATTACTACTGTCTTATTAAAGAAGAGAAGTTAAATAACTAGCTCATGGTCACTCAACTAGTAGTGGTGAAACCAGATCACTATGTTCTAAAGACCTTCTTGTCTTTGGATTTTGTGTTGGAGGATTTAACAGTAGAAGGAAGAGCTTGACACCAAGAAGCTTGAAGATTTATGTGCCGAACCCTTCATTCACATATTCAACAGAGTTACCTTGAGCCTCTTTTTAGATGAAAAGTCCATGGGAGGCACTTTTGTGAGTAATGGACAAAAAAACCTCATTTTTTCAAGAAACTTTCAATTCAGTACAGTTATTGTATGGATAGCAATCATTCAGCTGACTTCCTAATCTGAACAATTAACACTTCTCCAACTGATTTTTGATTATTTGAAACTAAGTATTTAACACTCTTCTAAATTCCTTTTGAATTAAACAAAGAAACATAAACTGAAAGTTAAAAAATATATATTTCAGTCCTAGAAAGGTAAAAAATATTGGCCAGTAGACCAGAAATTTGGAATTTATATTATATCCTGCAAAAAGATTGGTATAACCTCCTGCTATTGGAGTGCTCCATAGTTTCCTCATCAGCTTTTCTCTTCAGTTATACACAATGCACCTCAAATGCTGCTTTGAATTTTCCCCAGGACTTTAAATTTGTAAACCCAAGTGACTACTAGACATCATCACATCGAGAGCTAATTGGCATTTTTAAATTAGTCAAAATAGAACTTGTAATTCTGCCACCATCTATCAAACTGCCCCCCCAGGCATTTGCATTTCAGTAAACACCATAGTTGTCTACCTAATTGCTGAAAGTAAAAATCTAAATGTTAGATTTAATTCTGCTCTTGTCCTTATACCCTCCCTGCCCACACCCCAAATGCATTCCATCAGCAAATCTGGTGATCTCAGTAACCAAAACATGCCCCAAATCTGGTGACTTCTCTCCATCTCCGTGACCTGACCAGGGGATGCTCTTGTTTCTTCTAGAGTGGATTCCTATACAGCAGCAGAGGGATCTTTTACAATAGAAAATCAGATCATGTTACTCCTGCCCCACAACAAAAACAGAAAGAGAAACAAAATCCACAGTTTAAAACTCTCCAGTGGCTTTGCATTACACTTAAAATGTACCCTCCTTATTTGGTTATGAAGTTATATTTATCTGGTAACTGCCACTTTTTATCACTTTCTCACTCACTATGCTCCAGCTTCTTTTAATTTTTAAAGCTCACCACCTCTTTCCCACCTCAGGATCTTTGCACTAGAGTTTTCTTTCCTCTCCCCAGTATCAGTAGGATCATATTTTATCTTTATGTTACTGGCTCTTTCTCATCAAGTGGGTTTCAGCTCCTTAGAGTGAATGGCCCACCTCAATTTAAAGTAGATACCCCTCTTTAATTCTCTACGTAGTAATTACCACTGCCTGAACTTTTTCCTGAGTATTTGTCTATGGCTGCTTTTTACCTTCTTTTAAAAAAAATTTTTTTTACTGTTTATTTATTTTTGACAGAGAGAGAGAGAGAGAGAGAGACAGACAGAGCATGAGGGGAGGGGCAGAGAGAGGGGGGAGACACAGAATCCGAAGCAGGCTCCAGGCTCTGAGCACAGAGCCTGATGCAGGGCTCGAACTCACAGACCGCGAGATCATGACCTGAACCGAAGTCAGACGCTCAGGACGCTCAACTGACTGAGCCACCCAGGTGCCCCTGCTTTTTACCTTCTAAGAAGAAAAGTTCCCTAAAAACAAGCACCATCTCTGTTTTGTTTAGCACAGAATTCACTCTCCCTACATGATACATAGTTAGTGATCAATTAATATTTGAGCAAGTGGAATGATTTCCTTGTTACCAATAGGGTTTGGAAATGTAACAAAAATATAAAAATTAATTATTATAATCTAAGTGTAAAAATTATTTCAACAAAATCTGAGCAATATGATAAAGCTATAAAAAGAAACATTAAAAATAAAAAATAAGATGACAAAAGTTAGACCAAATGTTACCAGTTATTACAATAAATCTGGGTTAAACTCCACCATTAAACAACAACTATTTTCAGATTGAGTTGCAAAATATATTCAACATATTCAATATTCATATGAGACACACCTAAAGTAAATGGATAAAGAAAGAATAGAAATAAAATTAAGCATCTTTTCATGTGCCTGTTGGCCATCTGGATGTCTTCTTTAGAGAAGTGTCTATTCATGTTTTCTGCCCATTTCTTCACTGGATTATTTGTTTTTCGATCCTGAGAAACTTAACAGAAGACCATGGAGGAGGGGAAGGAAAAAAAAAAGTTAGAGAGGGAGAGACAAACCATAAGAGACTCTTAAAAACTGAGGATAAACTGAGGGTTGATGGGGAGTGGGAGGGAGGAGAGGGAGGGTGATGGGCACCTGTTGGGAGGAGCACTGGGTGTTGTATGAAAACCAATTTGACAATAAATTTCATATTAAAAAAAAAATAAAATAAATAAATAAAAATTAAAAAAGAAAAAAAACTTAAGGACAAAAAAATCTGGAAAATGAAAAAATAGGGGTGGCAGTATCAGACAAAATAGAAAAAAAAAGAGACTTTTTTGTTATTCTTTATAGAATCTTTTAAATTTTAAATTCAGGTAAAGTTGACATACAAAATTATTTTAGTTTCACTTGTACAACATAGGATTCAACATTATATACATTATGCAGTGCTCACCACGGTAAGTGTAGTTTCACCATACAGAGTTATTGCAATCTTATTGACTATATTCCTTATGCTGTACTTTTCATCCCCATCACTTATTTATTTTATAACTGGAAGTTTGTACCTCTTAATCCCCTTCACCTATTTTGTCTACTCCCCCACCCTCTTCTCCTCTGTCAATCACCAGTTTGTTCCCTGTATTTATGAGTATGCTTCTGTTTTTTGTTTGTTCATGTGTTTGGTTTTTTTTTTGTTTTTTGCTTTTTTAAGTTCCACATATAAGTGACATCAAATGGTATTTGTCTTTATCTTATTTCATTTAGCACAACTCTCTAGGCCCATCCATGTTGTAAATGGCAAACTTTCATTCTTTTTATGGCTGAGTAATATCCTATTGTGTATGTATACCACATCTTCTTTATCCATTCATAGATTGATACACACTTAAGTTGTTTCCATATCTTGGCTATCATAAATAATGCTACAATAAATAGAGGGGTACATATACCTTTTCGAATTAGTGTTTTTGTTTTCTTCAGGTAAATTCCCAGATGTGGAATTACTGGGTCATATGGCATTTCTATTTTTCATTTTTTCGAGAAACCTCCATACCATTTTCCATAGCATCTGCACCAGTTTACATTCCCACCAACAGTGCACAACGGTTCCCTTTTTTTCCACATCCTCACCAACACTTGTTATTTCTTACCTTTCTGATATTGGCCATTCTGACTGGTGTGAAGTGATACCTAATTGTGGTTTTGAGTTACATTTCTCTGATTAGTGATGTTAAGCATCTTCTCATGTGTCTGTTGGCCATCTATATATCTTCTTTGGAAAAATGTCTATTGAGGTTCTCTACCCATTTTTTAATCAATTGTTGTTTGCTATTGAGTTGTAAGAGTTCTTTATATACTTTGGATATTACCTCTTATCAGATGTATCATTTAAAAACATCTTCTCCCATTGAGTAGGTTGCCTTTTATTTTGTTGATGTTTTCTTTCACTGTGCAAAAGCTTTTTAGTTTGAGGTAGTCCCAGTTGTTTGATTTTTTTGTTTTTGTTTCCCTTGCCTGAGGGGACTGATCCAGAAATATATTTCTAAGGCCAACGTCCAAGAATTTACCTATGTTTTCTTTTAGCAATTTTATGGTTTCAGGTCTCATATGTAGGTCTTTAATCCATTTTGACTATATGGTGTTAGAAAGTGGTCCAGTTTCATTGTTTTTCATGTAGCTATCCAGTTTTTTCGAACACCATATATTGGAGTGACTGTTTTCTCCTCATTGTATATTCTTTCCTCCTTTGTTGTATAAATTGACGATATAAGTGTTGGTTTATTTCTGGGCTCTCTGTTCTCATTGATTTCTGTATTTATTTTTGTGCCTGTATCATACTGTTTTGGTCACTATACCTTTATAGTATGCTCTGGAATCTAGATTTTGAAAAAAAATTTTTTTTAACGTTTATTTATTATTGAGAGACAGAGCAAGACAGGGCATGAGCATGGGAGTGGCAGAAAGAGGAGGAGACACAGAATTTGAAGTAGACTTCAGGCTCTGAACTGTCAGCACAGAGCCCAACGTGGGGCTCAAACCCACCAACTGCAAGATCATGACCTGAGCCGAAGTCGGATGCCCAACCGACTGAGCCACCCAGGTGCCCCTGGAATCTAGATTTTGATACCTCCAGTTTCATTCTTCTTCCAGATTGCTTTGGCCATTTAAGGTCTTCTGTAGTTCCTTACAAATTTTAGGATTATTTCTTCTAGCTCTGAGAAAATTACTATTGGTATTTTGAGAGGGATTTTGTTGAATATGTAGATTACTTTGGGTAGTATGCATATCTTAACAATAATAATTCTTCCAGTCCATGAGTGTGGAATATCTTTCCATTTATTTGTATTATCTTCAAATTCTTTTATCAATGTTTTAAAGTTTTCACAGTACAAGTCTTTCACTTTTTTAAGTTTATTCCTAGATATTTTATTCTTTTTGATGTTTTCTTAATTTCTCTTTCTGCTAGTTCATTTTTAGTGTATAGAAATGTAACAAATTTTTGTGTGTTAATTTTGTATTTTGCAACTTTAGTGAAGTCACTTAATAGTTCTTTTTAAAAATATAGAGTGTGAGTGGGGGAGAGGCAAGAGAGAGAAGGAGACACAAAATCTGAAGCAGGCTCCAGGCTCCTAGCTGTCAGCACAGAGCCTGATGCAGGCAGGAAGCCACGAACCATGAGATCATGACCTGAACCAAATTCAGATGCTTAACTGACTGAGCCACCCAGGTGCCCCCATTTATTCTAATAGTTTTTTGGTGGTGTCTTTAAGGTTGTCTATATATAGTATTATGTCATCTACAAATAGTGACAGCTTTGCCTCTTTCTTACCAATTTGGACACATTTTATTTCTATTTCTTGTCTCATTTCTGTGGGTAGGACTTTCAGTATTGTGCTGAATAGAACTGGTGAGAACAAGATCTTTGTCTTGTTCCTGATCTTAGAGAAAAAGCTTTCAGCTTTCCACCATTGACTATTGTGTTAGCTGTGGGTTTGTCATATATAGCCTTTATTAGGTTAAGGCATGTTCCCTCTATATGCACTTTGAGAGTTTGAATTTTGTCAAATACTTTTCCTGCATCTATTGAGAAGATCATATAATTTTTATCCTTCATTTTGTAGATATATTATAGCATGTTGATTAATTTGTGGATATTGAGCCATTCTTGCATTCCTGGAATAAATCCGCATGATTATGGTGGCTAATCCTTTTAATGTGTTTTGAATTTGGTTTGCTAATATTTTGTTGAGGGTTTTTGCATCTGTGTTTACCAGGGATATTGGTCTGTAACTTTCTTTTTTTTATATATAGTGTCTTTGATTTTCATATCAGGGTAATACTGGCCTTGTAGAATGAATTTTAAAGCATTTCTTCATTTTCTCTTTTTGTGCAGTAGTTTGAAAAATATAGGTATTACCTCTTCTTTAAATGTTTGGTAGTATTCACCTGTGAAGCTATCTGGTCCTGGACTTTTGTTTATTGGGAAATTTTTGATTACTAACTCAATTTTATTCTAGTAATTGGTCTGTTTAGATTTCCTGTTTCTTCCTGATTCAGTTTTGGAAGACTGTATGTTTCTAGGAATATATCCATTTATTGTAGGTTATCCAACTTGCTGGAATCTAATTTTTCATAGTAGACTTTTATAATCCTTTGTATTTCTGTGTTGTTGGTTGTAATTTCTCCTCTTTCATATCTGATTTTATTTATATGAGTCCTTTCTCTTTCTTTCTCAATGAGTCTGGCTAAAAGTTTATCTATTTTGTTTATCTTTTCAAATAACCAGTTTTTTGGGTCATTGATTTTTTGATTGTCTTTTTAGTCTTTATTTCATTTATTTCTGCTCTGATCTTTATTATTTCTTTCCTTCTACTAATTTTGACCTTTGTTAGCTCTTCTTTTTCTAGTTTCCTTGGGTGTGAGGTTGGATTGAGATTTTTCTTGTTTCTTGAGGTAGTCCTATATCTATAAACTTCCCTCTCAGAACTGCTTTTACTGTGTCCCAAAGATTTTGAATCATGTATTTTCATTTTCATTTCTCTTAAGATATTTTTAAAATTTCCCCTTTGATTTCTTCATTGACTCATTGGTCATTTAGTAGGATGTTATTTAGCTTCCATATGTTTGTGTTTTTTCCAGTTTCTTTTTTTTTTTTTTTAATATATAACTCATTTCTAGTTTCATGCCATTGTGGTCAGAAAAGATGCTTGATATGATTTCAATCTTCTTAAATTTATTGAGACTTGTTTTGTGGCATAACATGTGATCTATCCTGGGGAATATTCCATGTGCACTTGAAAAGAATATATATTCTGCTGTTTTTGAATGGAATGTTCTGTATATATCTATTAAGTCCATCTGGTCTAATGTATCATTCAAAGCCACTGTTTCTTTATTGATTTTCTGTCTGGATGATTTATCCATTGACATAAGTGGAGTGTTAAAGTCTCCTGCTATTATTATATTACTGTCAATTTGTCTCTTTATGTCTGTTATTATTTGCTTTATATATTTAGGTGCCTCCATGTTGGGTGCATAGGTATTTTCAATTGTTATGTCCTCTTGTTGGATTGATCCCTTTATCATTATGTAATTTGTCTCTTGTTACGGTTTTTGTTTTAAAGTCTGTTTTGTTTGATATAATTTTCTCTTCCATTTGTAGAATATCTTTTACCATGTTTTCACTTTCATTCTGTTTGTGTCTTTAGATCTGAAGTGAATCTTTTGTGAGCAGCATATATATGGGTCTTGTTTTTTACCCATTCAATCACCCTATGTCTTTTGATTGGAGCATTTAGACCATTTACATTTAAAGTAATTATTATATGTACTTACTGCCATTTTGCTAATTATTTTCTGATTGTTTTCTAATTCTTCTCTGTTCCTTTATTCCTTTCTTCTTCTTTTTCCTTGTGATTTGATGTCTGTCTTTAATGTTATGCTTGGATTTCTTTCTCTTTATTTTTTTGTATATCTGTTATAGACTTTTGGTTTATAGTTACCCTGAGGTTCATATATAACATCCTATCTATATAGAAATCTGTATTTATTTAATGGTTGCTTAAGTTTGAGCACATTCTCACTACATTTTATGCTCCCCTCTATTTTTTATGTATATGATGTCATATTTTGCATGTTTTTATTTTGTGTATCCCTTGCTAGTTTTTGTAGATATAATTGATTTTACTGCTTTTGTCTTCTAACTTTTATACAAGCTTTCTAAGTGATTGATCCACTATCTTTACTCTGTGTTTGCTTTTACCAGTGAAATTTTTTCTATTCGTAATTTTCTACTTCCAGTTAATGGCGTTTTCTGTTCCACTTAATAAAGGCCCTTTACCATTTCTTGTAAGGCTAGTTTAATGGTGATGAACTCCTTTAATTTTTGTTTGTCTAGGACACTCTGCCTCTTTTCAATTTTGGGTGATAATCTTACCAGGGAGACTATTCTTGCTTGTAGGTTTTTTTTTTCTTTCAGAATTTTGAATATTTCCTGTCACTCCCTCTGGTCTGCAAAATTTCTGCTCAAAAGTCAGCAGATGGTGTCATACGTTTTCCATTGTATGTAACTATTTAGGGGTTTCTTTTTTTGCTGCTTTTACTTAAAATTTTTCTTCTTTTTTTGATGTACAACATAGTGATTTGACAACTTTATATATTATGCTATGCTGACCAGAAGTGTAGTTACCATCTGTCACCATACAATGCCATTACAATACCGTTGACTATATTCCCTATGCTGCACCTTTCATCTGCATGACTTATTTATTCCATAACTGGAAGCCTATATTTTCCACTCACTCCCCTTCACCCATTTTGCCCACCCCACCACCCCTTCTGGCAGCCACCAGTTTGTTCTCTGTTTATGGACCTGTTCATGCTTTTTAGTTTGTTTATTTGTTCATGTTTAATTTTTTAGATTCCCACATATAAGTGAAATATGGTATTTGTCTTTTTCTGACTCATTTCACTTAGCATAATACCCTCTAGGTCCATCCATGTAGTACAAATGGCAAGATCTCATTCTTTCTTATGGCTAAATAATCCCATTGTTTTGGGTTTCCCTTGTATGTAACTATTGACGTTTTTCTTGATGCTTTTAAGATTCTCTCTTTATCTTTATTTTGGGACATTTTAATTATTATGTGTCTTATTATAGATCTCCTTGGGTTCGTCTTGTTTGGGACTCTCTGTGATTCTTGGATGTGGATGTCTGTTTCCTTCCCCAGATTAGGGAAGTTTTCAGTTACTATTTTTTAAATACATTTTTTTGCCCCTTTCTCTTTGTCTTCTCCTTCTGGAACCCCCTATAATGTGAATGTTAGTACACTCAATGTTGCCACTGAGGTCCCTCAACCTAACCTCATTTGAAAATTCTCTTTTCTTTTTGCTGTTTAGCTTGGATGCTTTCCATTACCCTGTGTTCCAGATCACTGATCTATTCTTCTGCATCCACTAATCTGCTGTTGATTTCCTCTGGTGTATTTCTCATTTCGGTTATTGTGTTTGTTAGCTCTGATTGGTTCTTTTTATATCTTCTCTTTGTTGAAGTTCTCAAAGAGTTCATCCACTCTTATCTCAAGTCCAGTGAACATCTTAATGACTATTACTTTGAAGTCTTTATCAGGTAGATTGCTTATCTGTTTTGTTTAGTTCTTGTTCTGACGTTTTGTCTTCTTTCATTTGAAACATATTCCACTTTCTCCACATTTTGTCTCACTCTCTGTGTTTGTTTCTGTGAATTAGGTAGATAAGCCACATTTCCTGGTGTTGAAAGTAGTAGCCTTACATAGAAAGCATCATGTGGTGCCCAGTGGAGCAACTCTCACCCCCTGTTACCAGAATTAGATGCTCCAAGAGTGTCCTATGTGTGTTTTGTGCATCTTCCTGTTGTGACTGAGCTGTGACTGCTGTGGGCATGCTGGTGGGTAGGGCTGGCCTACAATTGCAGGCCATGACTGTTGCAGGTGTAGTAGTAAGCAGCGCTAGCTATAGGCCCAGCTTGGTTGAGAGGTCTGGCTGTAGTTGCTACAGGCATGTTGGTGGGTGGGGCCAGCCCCTGGTGCTACTGGCTGAAAGGCCCAGCAGCTCCTGCAGTAGGTGTGCTGTTGGGTGGGGCTGCTCACCCCATGCCAAGACAGGAGTTGTTTTGAAGGGGTGTGGTCCCAGCTGGGGCTGCTTGACAAGTGTGGTGGGGTAATAGTTACTTTGCGACATGCTGGTTTTGACTTAGACTGCCCACCAGGTGTGACAGGGCAGGAACTGCTTTAAGGGGTGCCTGCTAAGGTGGATCTACAGAGGAAGCAGTGATGGGGCAAACAGTGCTAGCTCGGTAGATACTGTCAGAATTGGCTCTCACAACCATCTGGCAAACTGGGCTGAATGAGGGCAAGAAAAATGGCACCTACTAGTATTTTCTTTCCCAGAGAAAACTCCTACAGATCCCTTCCCCTCCAGAACACACCCTAAAATTAGTCAATAAATTGTTTTCATGTATAACCCAGGTGCTTTTCAAACTGCTTCCTCTGTGCTGGATCTCGGCCTGAGTGATATAATAGGCTGGCCCTTCAAGAGTAAAGTCTTGGTTTCCTATAGCCCTGTGGCACTCCCATAGTTAAGTTTTACTGATTTTCAAAGCCAGCTATTATGGGGGTTACTCTTCCTGGTGCATGTCCCCAGGGCTGGGGTACCCAATATAAGGCCTGATGCCCTTATGCCTGAGGAAGGACCTCCATGGCTGTGATATCCCTCCACTTGTGGGTTGCCACCCTGGGGATTTGGTTCCCGATCTCATCTCTACCCCTCCTACTCTTCTTGATGTGGCTTTTTCTTTATGTCTTTAGTGATAAAAGATCTAATTTGATTATCTTTAGGTTGTTTCAGAGTGAGTTGCATTATATGTAGTTGTTGCCTTGGTGTGTGTGTGGGGGGATGTGAGCTCAGAATCTTTCTACTCTGCCATTATCCCTCACTCAAAAGGATTTATATTTTATATTGTTCAAATGTATGTTTTATAAGGAAGCTGTAGCAGTGATATCCCCTGTGCACTCACTAACATAATATTGAAATACATAAAACAATAAACTTAGAAATTCTAGATTTAAAAAACCACAATTATAGTAGAAGGCTTTTGCATACTTATTTTGAGACTTTGACTAATAAGACAAAACACACTAATACACAAAATACACAAGATAACACTGTCACTGGTAACCTTGTTTAAATGTGTATGAACTTCATACTCTAGTAACAGAGAGTATCTGGTTTTATAAACATCATAAGAAAGTTGCAGAGGTTGCTTATATCCTAGGATGCAAGGAAAGCATTTTTAAATAAATGCCAAAAAGCTATGAATACTTAACTTTGATAATGATGCAATAAAGCTAAAAATAAAAAATGAACAATATTAAGCCACAAGAAAACCAAACAATCTATTTTAAAAAATGGTTTTCAGGGGCGCCTGCGTGGCTCAGTCGGTTGAGTGTCGGGCTTCGGCTCAGGTCGTGATCTCATGGTTCATGAGTTCACACCCCATGTCAGGCTCTGTGTTGACAGCTCAGAACCTGTAGCCTGCTTCAGATTCTGTGTCCCCCTCTCTCTCTGCCCCACCCCTGCTTGTGCTCTGTCTCTCTCTGTCTTTCAAAAATGAATAAACATAAAAAAAATTTTTTTAATGGTTTTCAAAGAAGAACTAAAAACCTCAGGGATTAATGAAATAACTACATATCAAAATGTATGGAGCTACAAATTGATACCGAGGAAAATTCATAAATATAAGTGTGTTTATTATTATAGAAGGAAAGATCAATAAGTGAACTAAGCATTTGAATAATTTTAAAAACAACCAAAGAGACATGAGAAAGAACAGACCTTAATGAAGAAAAAGCAGAGATTATTGAAGTGGAGAGGAGCTAAAAGGTTGCGTGTATAATCTTGGAGTACATTTTTTGAAAGGGCAAATAAATAAACAAATTGAAGTCTATGTTGATTAAGAAAAAATAATTGATAAAACACAGATATATAAGTGGGGAAGGGTGATAATAACAAAATTGAAATTTAGAAATTAAAATTATACTGAACCAATTCCATATTAATAAAAATGAAAATTTAACAAAAGTGATCTACAGATTCAATACAATCTCTATCAAAATTCCAATAACTTTTTTTTATGGAAATAGAAAAAAAAATCCTAAAATTCATATGGAACCACAAAAGACTGAATAGCCAAAACTATCTTGAGCAAAAAAACAAAAATAAAATCGGAGATATTGCCCTACCTGATTTCAAAATATACTACAAAGGTATAGTAACCAAAGCAGCATGGTTGATGGTTGGTACCTTCATAGTAACAGATATGTAGACCAATGGAACAGAACAGAGAGCCCAGCAATAAATTCATGCAATTATGGTCAATTCATTTTTGACAAAAGTGCCAAGAATACACAACGGGGAAAGGACAGTTTCCTTAATAAATGGTGTTGGGAGAACTGGTTTTCCACACAGAGAAGAATGAAATTAGACCCTTATCTCACTTCACATAAAATCAACTGGATTTTATGTTAGTTTTATTTATAATTTTTGAATCTATACTTGTGAGAATGCATTTTTGAAAATAGATTAAAGCTTTAAATGTAAGAACTGAAACCATAAATCCATAAGCAGAAAATAGGAAAAAAGATTCTTGACATTGGTCTGGGCAATGATTTTTGGATGTGGCCCCCAAATGCACAGGCAACAAAAGTAAAATAGAGAAATGGGATTGCATTAAACCTCTGCACAGAAAAAAAAAATCAAAAGAATGAAGAGACAGCAGATGGAATGGGAAAATATTTGCAAACCATATATCTTATAAGGAGTTAGCATCCAGAATATATAAGGAACTCAAACAACTCAATAGCAAGAAAAGAAATAACCTAATTTTAAAATGGGCAAAGGACTTGAATAGACATTTCTCAAAAGATGACATACAGATGGCCGATAGGTACATGAAAAGGTGCTCAACATAATCAATCATCAGGGAAATGAAAATCAAACCCTAATGAGGTATCACTTCATACCTATTAGAATGACTGTTATCATAAAGATAAAAGATAACAAATGTTCCACTATTAGTGGGAATATAAATATGCACAGTCATTATGGAAAACAATGTGGAGGTCCCTCAAAAAATTAAGAAAAAATTACCATATGATCCAGCAATCCCACTTTTGGGGAGATATCCAAAGAAAACAAAATCAGTATCTTGAAGAGATAAGTCCACTCTCATGTTCTTCGCAGCATTATTTACAATAGGCAAGACATGGAAACATACTGTTTGTCAATGGGTAAATAGATAAAGAAGATGAGGCATATATACACAATGGAATATTATTCATTCGTGGGAAAGAAGGAAATCCTGCCATTTGCAACAACATGGATGAACCTGGAGAGCATTATGCTAGGTGAAATAAGCCAGACAGAAAGGCACTGTTATGTCCTTACTTAAATGTGGAATCTATAGAAGAGATCATACTTATAAAAGGAGAGAGAGAGGGAGTAGAATAGTAGCTTCCGGGGGCTGTGGGGGAGGTGGAGGAAATGGTGAGATATTGGATAAATGTACAGACTGTTATGTACAGTACTTCTTATTTTTTCTTATGTAGGATGAATAAGTCTACAGATCTAATGTGCAGACATAATGGCTATACTGTATCGAACAGTACTGCCAACTGTATCGAACAATATTGCCAAGTGTTGATTCAGGTGCACTCTTCACGCACAAACATGGTAACTATGTGAGGTGATAATATATTAATTAACTTGACTATAGTCATCATTTTACTGTGTAAATTTATATCAAATCATTATGTTGTGTACCTTAAATATATATTTTTTGTTTAAAAACTTAATGAAAAGATAATGCCCAAGGAAAATATAGATTATTTAAATAATCTAGAGAAGAGTAAATATGTTACTTTTATTTATAATTTTTGAATCTATACTTGTGAGAATGCATTTTTAGTATTAGTATTAATTCATTGATAACTTTTTTAGTTTCTTCTCTACATTTTTTGTTTCTATTTCTTCCCAAATTCTCAGTGACAATCTGAAAAGCTTTTTTTTTTAATAGTCTTGTTTGATCTGTATCTCTTTGATTATTACTGAGACAGAAGTTTTAAAAATCTGTTTATTGGCCATTTTATATTCTTTTGTGAATTGTGTATTATTATTTATTTATCATTTTTCTATCAGGTAGAAAAATCATCTTTCTTCTAAACCTCTTTATATGTGGCTAGTAACCTTTTGTCTATGTGGATTTTTTAGTATTTTTTCTTAACATTTTACATTTGCCTTTTAATTGTTTCATTTTGCCTTTCGTCAGTCACAAGCATTCAATGCTAATGTAATGAAACATGTCAATATTTTTCTTTATTTTCTCTTCACTGGTATTATGGTTAGAACATCTGTCCACACCTCAATATATGTCAAAATTTATCAACATTTTAAATTATTATCATATTTTCACATTTAATATTTAAATCTTTAATCCATCTAGGAGTTACTTTTGTGTAAGATGTAAGGTAGGGATCTAACTTTGTTTTTTTTCTCCACTTAGAGTTGGCTATTCAATACCATTTATTGAGTGATACTTTTATCTAGCAATTAGAAATTGTACCTTATTGGTATGTTAACTTCTTAAATATACTCATATATGTTTCTTGAATTCTATTGAGCCAACTTTGACACTAACATTACACCCTTTCAGTTACTGTTATTGTATAATACATTATTTCAAAAAGGAAACCACTGTACTTCATTTAAAAGAACATTTTTGTCTGGACATTCTTTATTCTTTTATGAACTTTTAAAAAATCCCCCAGAAATTTAAATTAATTTCATTAAATTTTCAGAATAGTTTGGAGATAGTGGATATTTTTTTACAGTGAGTCTTTCTAATAATATAGTACCTCTGTTTATTCAAATCTTTATGTCTGTCAGTATAATTTTATAGCAAATATACAAACTACTTGAGCTAATAATGCTACTGTGAATTAGCTTATTTACCTCAGAACACCTTAGCAATCACTTCAAAAGCTAGGTATGATTAATTATGTAATTATTATTCTCTGACAAAAAGAAATATGCATATTTAATGGAGAGACAAATTATTCTTCTAACCTCTTAAAGAATTTATTGGTTAAACTTTATCACTGGTCAACATAATAGAAGCTAGTTGTGTGGTTCTCTCTTGCATCAACCCCTGGGGTGGGGAGCATCAATATGAACTCAAGAATATAACTTAGAAAAGTTTGAAGAAAAAATAAAAGTAATATATCTCCAACTTTCCTCTCTAACTTTCCCAGGTGTTTTACAGGGTTTGGATGAATTGTCAGAGGTTGATTTTCAGTTCCTCCTTGAACAACCTGTGGGAACAGAGCTTTAAGCATAGGTGATCTCTTGTCAGTGCATCAGGAGAGATTCCATTCTCCTGTGAAAACTGAAGATCCTGATCATATTCTCCCTAAAAAGAGTTCCTCTGTACACTAGTAGTGGACCAATGCAGTAGTTTGATTAGGTCTATGTTTTGAATATTCAGAAGCCCTTTCCTTCAAGTTATGCATACTGTCTCTGTCCTCTCTGAGGGTCTACTCTAAGCTAAGGCAATCTGTAATCATAATTTCATTTAATGTCCACAAAAAAAAACTGTAGGTATTGTTATGAATCCCGTATTGTAGGTGAGGAACTGCCTGAATTCACATGTGAGTGGAACTAAGATTTAAAGTCATATTTGTACAGCCAAGTCAAGGCCGTGACCCTAACCACTACCCCACAGCACCTTCTCTTCTAAATGTACCAACATTTCTACAATCCAGCAGTAGTGTCAACAGTGTTCACCCTTGATGCAAATAAGACATGAAAACAAGAAAGTGCACTTTGTCTGCTTAGTTTTAATATATGAACTTTTGCATTTTACAGTTAAATAAGAAGCATTTGGCTTGCTTTTAATTCTTACAGGGGTTCCAGAGTTTTGGCTAGAGTAATGCAAATACTTGGAGATGTTGCTAAAATGCAGATCTTATTTTAGCAGGTCTGGGGTGGAGCTCTAAATCTACATTCCTAACAACTTTCCAGATGATGCTGAGTCCACATACTACACTTTGAGTAGCAAGGGGCTAGAGGATCATCACCAACTTACAGTCTTGTAAATTTGGGGGCAGTTGTTAGGTATTAGATGAGGAGAGTGAATGAGAGAAGCCTCCAATCTGATGCACTGCTTTCTGGCTGAAGAAACTGGGTGAGTAGATAGAATCTAAAGGCTTTTATCATATATTTGTCTGGAGGATCTTGGCCAAAATTAGCTCACATTTTGAAAGAAAACAAGGACAGATATTTGCTGAGTGGTTAATGCCAAGCCCTGTGCTAGATACCTATGTTATGTCTTTAATCCTCGCCAGTTCTTGCGAGGAGGATAGCTGGTCACCCTGCTTACCCACTCATGATAGAAGTAGTATAATGGGGAGGATGGTGGGGGGCAAGTGTGGAGAGGTGAGGGGAAACAGCTCGTGAGCCCTACCATGTTCCTTGCATTGTACCAGGCACTTTCATTTATGTCACTACATTTCACTCTCACAACTACCATATGAAATAATGTATTCTTACCTCTGGTTTTTCCAAATGAAGAAACTGAAGATCAGAGATGTTAAATTAACTTGTCCGAGGTTATTAAACTCAAAGATTGAAATGTAGGACTGCCTGCCTTCTCAGTTCATTTTTCTACCACACCCTAATATATTATCAAACCCTTCTCCCACTTTGTGGAGATAACATATTTTATTATGATCAGAGCCCATGATTCATGGTTTGTTGTACACATATTCTAACTCTTAAACACAGATGTAAGATAAGTCAGTGTGAGTTCAGTCAGCCTTGTTTACTCATTTTGCAGACATCTTGGCTTGGAGCCTTTCATCACCCGGAGGTAGAAAAGGGAGGCTGCTATTGTAGTGATAAAGCTATAATTCATTGTCCAAGTTAGGCTGTATCCAGTAATGGAATCCATAAGCCCTGCACTACTTTCTTCCTTACATTGTCCCCATTGGGCTTTATCTCCTTTATCCTGGGGGTGTTTGTAGAATCTTCACTTCGATTGTTGGGCTCTAAGAAGGAGAGAGCTCATTTCAGCACCTCATTTTACAAGTCCAAAAGGAAATCAACAAAAGAATAAAAAAATGGAGGTAACATTATCACCCCATTCTCTTCTTTGAAGACATTACTACAGTGAATCCTTTTCCACATCCTGGACCTTTGGCCCTCTCACATACACTATGATTTTTTTTTTTTCCTGAGAAACGAGGATGAGATCAAGATGACTTCCCCTGGTGGCTCTGCTCAGAGTGGTTTCATGGGTCATGAACTAGCTAATCTGGGGAGAGCAGACCAAAAATAAAAATGTGAGTCTAGAGTTAGCTAGTAACTTAAAAATTCCAAACAGTGTGTGTGTGTGTGTGTGTGTGTGTGTGTGCGCACTCATACATATATTATATTAGAGGATGCCTCTGATATCTAATCTGAGTGTTATGTCAATGGTTGTTTAGAACTAGGCTAGAGAAAAACAATGTGGGAGAATAAAATTGAAAGTGGTTGCTACAGATGGCTACTGATGTATGACAGTGTTTTGTGTATAGAATCAAATGATGAATGAGATTGGAGAGGAGGGAGGAGAGAGAAAAGGAAGAACAGAAGCAACAGCCTCTTACTAGCCCCTCAGAAAGAGACAGAAAGAGAAAGCTTGATTATTTCCTGGGAAATAGTATAGAAAGGCTGAGCAGGAGGTGAGTGTATGAGGGAATTTGAAAACGGAGAAGAGAAAATTACCTCTCTGGAAAAGCAAATAGAGTGCAAAGATATGAACACCAAGGAGAAAACAAGTTTTGTTTTGAACAGGCTTGACGTTCTGCCAACGTTCTGAACAAAAGTGCACAGAGTGAGATACATTTCTGACTGCTGCAGATGACTTCCTTTCAAGATCTACTCCCATCTAGTTTGCATTTTGTGTAGTTTTGAAATTTGTGAAATCATCTTGTAAACCATTTCCATTAAAGCCTGGGTAGGGTGTGGAAATGAGGTGAGTATGCTGAGGAGAGTGAATTAGTGTTGTAAGGAGAACAGCGAGGAGCTCTGTTTCACTGGAGTATAGGATGCTTGGTGTAGAAAAGAATAGGAACTGGGGAGAACTTAGATGGGAGTAGGATCACAGAGGTCTTTACGGTGTGGAATAGAGTTAGAAATTTGTTCAGTAGAGAGTTTTGTCCTGAGAACTTGCTGCATTTTATTTTTGTGAGTGTATGAATGACATACTTAAGGGTGGGTGGAAATATGCTGTGGAGAGAGGTCAAGATTCATGATACCAATTTCAATGCCTTTTACAGAGAGACCATATTTGAATCCTTGGGAGAGATGGTATATCTAATGGTATGGTATATCTGGTATATCTGGACTCTGGTATATCTGGACTCTGGAGAGAGTCCAGAGATAAAATGTAGGGAAAGAAAAGATCACTTTAGAACAGAACCTTAAAGAAGGCTTACCCTTTTAGGTAATCAGGATAAGAAAATAAGCCATTGATGAGGATAGAGAAGTAGGAAAAATAATCTGATTACACATTGCCATAGGAGCCAAAAAAAGAACCCAGAAAGTTTTAAAAAGCAGGAATGTATTTAACTATACTAAAAGCTGGGGGGGGGGTTAAGGAAAATGTAAACAGAGATGAATTTGTGGGCTTGACAATTTGCAGGTCCAAAAAACATGATAAATATAAGATCCATAGCAAGACTCAGTCATTGATAGGTATAAACCCATTTCTTGTACCATTTCTGTAAGGACTGGGAAAGGATCAATGTGTCAGTATTCTAACAGACAGAAAAGGCCCTTTCTGTGTCTACACCTGGAGCATTTTTATAAACATGCTTAACATTTAGATCTCTTAGGGGAAAGGGTATCCAATACTGTTGAAAGTCAACAAGATGCAGTAAGGTTAAGAAGATACAGGTCTAGGGAAAAAAAACTTCGGAGAGGTGGTGTTGTCCTTTTGCAGGCCCAATTCTGCCTTATTTTACTTGTAAGGTTGGAGTTTTTAAAAATATTTTAAAACATAGAAAGATGTAGAATAGAATAATAATAATGAGATGAAACATTCTGAATTTGACGTTTTTGCATCTTGTGATCATAGCCAGGCCTATGCATTATGAGCCTAAGGCTTAATTTCCTTGACTTCTCTGCCCTAAGAATTAAGGACTACATATTTCAAAGTGCTGAACAGTGGAAGAATCAGAAACGAAAAATCTCTTAGGACTACCCCTTTCTATGTGGTCATTTGATTTGTGTTCAACCCCCAAACTTGTCTAGGCTCCCTTCCACCATTCTCACCAGCTAAGTACTACAAGCAGAATCTCCCTTTTCCCTTTCCCTTCTAGGAACATATCTGTTCCTTGCAGATACACTGACTTTTACTTGACAATTCTAGGATGACATTTTAGGCTGGGCCTAGTACTTTCTGAATATAGAGTGAACTTGTAAAGTATATGGGAGGGAGGCAAGGGGCCTCTGATAAAAGATACGCTGAGAAATGTATTTCATTGTGTTAATATTGTAAAACACATTTTAATTTGCAATACATCCAGAACCCATCTCAACATTATGTTTTGTTGATTGTAATTTCCATTTGTTATGTATGTGTATATATTCATTCACCCATTCCACCCATTCCTTCTTCCATGAGTAAGACTTGCGTGTTAGTCCTCCACCTTTTCATAAAGAAATTATAAAGAATATGATTTCTCCAGTCCCTTTGAAATTAGGTTTGGCTATATGAATCACTCTGGCCTATTGAATGTTGGCAGAAGTAGTGTTAAGCCACTTCCATAGTGAAGGTTTAAGGCCTGGTGTATAATTCAGCCCACTTCTCTTCTCTCCCTGCCCCCATCATGGCATCTGGTGGTTCCCCAGATGGTGACTGCTCTATTAGCTTGATCCTGGAGTGAAGACCCTTTAGAGCAGAGATCCAAGCCAACCCATCATGGACATGTAGGTTGAGAGAGAAATTACACTGAGATTTTTGTCCCTATGGTACAGCTTCCAACAACTTGAAATGCTCTTATGAGTTTAAAAGCGTTCTTGATCCCTGTGCCTGAGTCATAGCCTTGGTAACATGCCCAGCCTCCAGAACTGCTACCTGCTGATACCTAACAGCTGCCTGCCTGCCTTTCTTAGCATGTTATTCTGCATAATTTGTTGCAAGGCTTCTAACTCCTTATGTCATCCCTGTTGTTTTTTGTATTGTACTTATCTGGCTCATTCATCATCTATTACTTGTTACTGTTCTCTCCAGAGGTCCTCTTCTCTCTGATAGCCTGGATTCCTCCAACCTCTAGCTGAATCTGTTCTCTAAGCATCTGGCCCATCCCAAGTGTTCTGCCTTTGCCAGTTTCTATGGAATCAGTAATGCCCAATAATGTCTCATGATGTGATGAATCCAAATGACTCGAAACTAATTGAGGGTAGGATTGATGTCAGATTCAGCATTGTAAATACTCCTGTTTCAGAACAGGTGTTCTATAAACATGAAAGAAAGAAATGCACACTTGTATCAAATTTCATTAAAATTTATTCAAGTTTATTCAAATTTGAGAGAGTCCCACATGTTAAGTGGATTGGCTTACATTTTGTTTCAAATTAAGCCACAAATTTAAGGTAGAGTGTCTTTTGTAAATTTTATCATAACCAGTCAATTTTTTTGACAAACAGAGCAAAACATGTCAGAGTTATTTGATTAGATATTAAGAGGTAGAACTATCACTTTTGCATGCTCTTGGAAGATACTCTTAAAATCTCCAGAAAGTCAATACAGGTAACTATAGCACATACCTCTAGTACATTATATCTTATCTCATTGGCCGACCTCTGATTTCAGCAGCAATTGGAATACACAGTTCAGTTCAAGTACTTGCCTTCTGCTTTCTGCCTTGGGCTCCTCTCCACTGGGAGTCTTCTAGCTAAACCACCCAGGAAGCTCAAACTTTTAATGAAGGGAGCTTCATGCCAGTGCATGAAGGGAGCCTATGAATGTATCAACCTCCCGTCTTTGAGGCATTCTGAACAGTTTTTAGTTTATCTGGTAAATCAAGCCTCTATTTTTCACAGATGTAAGTTTGATACTGAACCTTAATATTGGCCTTCCTTCCCATCTATCACTCTCCTTCTCCTGCAGTCTAGCTCCCTTAGCTTACCTCCCAAATAAATCTTCACCTAAGTCCTTGTCTCAGGCTATTCTTATGGGGGTACCCAAAATAAGACAGAAATACTGTCTGTATCTAGTCAACTACAAAAATTAACCTGCCTTGTATAGATTTTTTTAATGTTTATTTATTTTGGGGGAGAGAGAGAGTGCAAGCAGGGGACAGGAAAGGAGAGAGAGAAAGAGAGAGAGAGAATCCCAAGCAAGCTGTGCACTGTCAGCATGGAGCCCAATGTGGGGCTCGTTTCCACAAACTATGAGATCATGACCTGAGCCCAAATCAAGAGTTGGGCATTCAACTGACTGAGCCACCCAGGTGCCCCTGCCTTGTATAGATTTCATTTGTTCTTATTTGAAAGTGTTTTATGTGTTTTTAAATGTTCAGCCAATTACTGTGTACCTGCTATGTGTTCTACACTGTGCAAAGACTTGCAGGAGAGTATACTGGAAAAAAGCATGAGGATTATACTCGGAAATTCTGGTTTCAGTCTTGGCTTTACCATACACTAATATTTGACAAATCACTTAATTCTCTAACGTTTGCCTATAGCATAGGGAAAATTATAATGCCTCTTTCTGAGAAATGGTGAAAACATTGCCAATATTTCAATTACTCATACTAGTATAGCACATGTAGTCTGCACTATAAAATATATCTCATAATTATAGAACATCATCTTGGTGTTGGTGTTTCCCTCTTGTGAAGGTTGTAAACACATCGAAACCATGGAGTGTATTTTATATTTTTCTGATCTTCAAAAATACTTTACAGTGCTGGTACTAAATATATACGCATCAATCAATTAATACATTATTGGTTGGCATAAAAATACAAGTGACACAGTGGGGTGCTCACTTTTCCTTTTTTTTAATGTTTATTTATTTTTGGGAGTGCACAAGTGGGGGAGGGGCAGAGAGAGGGGAACAGAAGATCTGAAGTGGGCTCTGCACTGACAGACTGACAGTAACAAGCCCGATGTGGGGCTTGAACTTACAAACTGTGAGATCATGACCTGAGCTGAAGTCAGACACTCAACCAACTGAGCCAGCCAGGTGCCCCAGGCTATTCACTTTTCATTTTGAGATACTTGTAGATATGTTTTCTAGGCACCTGACCTGTATGCTAAAAAATATAGCATATTGTTAATTGTTAATTTTGTAGGTATAAATGGTAATTTATTTGTGTAAGTGTATGTGTGTGTGTGTGTGTGTGTGTGTGTGTGTGTGTGTGTAAAGAGAGAGAGAGAGAGAGAGAGAGAGAGAGAATGAATATCAAGAATGGTTACTTACTTCTCTCCCCAAAACTATACTTTTGGTGATTAGGAGAAGATGCCATTAGGGCGGGAGATGAACAGTAACATGTAGAATAAACTTACTGTCAAGTGTTAATCCAATTCAAGAGCCCATGTAAAGCAACTAAATCAAGGCTCAACCTTGAAATCTGAGCAAATTGGTCCATATAGTTATTCTAAGAAACAAAGTAAGCAAAGGCCAATGGTATAGAGGGTGATTATAAGCATTTGTACTATTAGAATAGCTTGACCTCAGGTGATTTTTCCAGGTGTTGTCCAGGTAACTTGGAATTTCCAAATATGCAGTGCTATCTGGAACTACACAAAAACTAAAGATGTGGTTCTTTTGTTATGGAAGACAAACCAGAAGTAATACTAACCATCTGTCAAAGAAAATACTTTAAACTGTTCCCTCTTAACTGGTGGGTTTATCTTTATGATGTCCCCTGCCCATGAACAGGGTAAGTTACAGGCTTGAGGTCTTTGGACCAGAGTTAGAACTGGGCTTTAATGGCAGTGGGGGTTGTCTTTTCCCATGGTCCTTAACCCAAGGAGGCCAGAGGCCTGGTCCAGTAGAGACAGGCTCATTTTTAGTATAAGCGTTTTGTGATTCTGGTCCTTAATAAGAATCAAGTTGAGAGACAAATTAAAACAGAAGTAATCTAACCCTGGTGTATGGCTTTCCAAATTATCATTGGTGGTGTATGAGATAATTTAAAGTGGTTCATAAATGTTTTTTACTTTTAAAAGTTATATGTTTATTTCAGTATTTATTAGGTACCTTCTATATATGATAAGTAATTCCAGTTATGGAAAATAAATAAGTAAAAAGGTGTGAGTAAACTAAATAAATATTAGCTGCCTTTCAAAAGATGGGATTTATATGATGTATGAGATGATTTTACGTGCTATAGGGATAAATACTCCTTCACTTTTTTAAAAAATGATTTTTTTAATGTTTATTTTTGAGAGAGACAGATAGAGTGTGAGTGGGGAAGGGGCAGAGAGAGAGAGGGAGACACCGAATCTGAAACAGCCTCCAGCTCTGAGCTGTCAGCACAGAGCCCGATGCGGAACTGAACCCATGAACTGTGAGATCATGACCTGAGCTGAAGTCAGACACCCAGCCGACTGAGCCACCCAGGCACCCCCTCCTTCACTTTTTTTTAAACTGGAGAATAAAATGTATGTAAAAAAGCATGCATAAAACAAGACATGGAATTTAATGATTTATCAGAAAATAAACACCCATGTGCCTACCACCCGAGACAAGAGAAAGAACATTGTTGTCACCACAAAAGCTACTTCCCTTCCCATCACTCCCTTCTGCTGATCCCTAAAGAGCCACTATCTTGACTGTCATCGTACTCAATTCTGTGCCCTTCCTTAGTTTTCCCAAATTAAGATGCACTCCTCAACACCATCAAGTTTGTTTTGACAATTATTTTAATTCTTTATGAATGGAACTGTACACTATATGTATTCTTTGTGTCTGACTGTATTACTTTATTTTGCCTATGAGATTCATTCATGATGTTACATGTAACTCTAGTTTCTTCATTTTCAGTGCTTTATAGTATTGTTGAATATTCCATATTTTATTTATTCATTCTGTTGTTGATAGATATTTGTACTTCTTCTGGCTTTCAGCTACTAACAATAATACTGCTTTGAACATTCTTGTACATGTCTCTTGGGATATATATACACACATTTATTTGGACACAGAGTAAAAGAATAGAATTGTTGGATCATAGGATATGTATAAATTCACCTTTACTAGGTGATAAAAACTGTTTTCAAAGTGGTTATACCCATTTCTGTTACCACCAGCAGATGATTGCCCACATCCTCATCAGTACTTGTCAGTCTTTTTAAATTTTAGCCATTATGGTGTATATGTGTAGTGATATCTTATTATAGCTTTAATTTTCATGTCCTTGATTGTTAATGAAAATAAACCCCTTTTCATGTTTATTGGATATTTGTATATCCTTTTTTATAAAGTGTCTATTCAAATCTCTTGTCCATTTTTTTATTTGTTTTTTTTAAATGTTGATTTCTTTATGGATTCTGGATACTACTCTTACATGTATTAGTGAAGACAAGTTCTTAATTTTAATATAATCAATTCTCCAATAGTTTAAGGTAGGTGTTTGTCTTCTGAGAAGTACTTCCTATCTTAAGATCATAAATATACAGGGGCACCTGGGTGGCTCAGTGGGTTAAGCGTCTGATTTCGGCTCAGGTCATAATTTCATGGTTTGTGAGTTCAAGCCCTGCATTGGGTTCTCTGCTGTCAGCACAGAGCCTACTTCAGATCTTCTGTCTCCTTCTCTTTCTACCCCTCCCCCACTCTCAAAAATAAACATTAAAAAAAAAAGATCATGAACATACACTCTTGTATTACTTTCCAGCAACTTTGTTGTTTAGCCTGACACACTTACATCTATAATCCACCTGAACTTAATTTTTAAATAAAATTTTGGTATACAAGTTCCCACTGTTTTCCATTACCATTAATTCTTTCTCCAGAGCCATATAGTGCCATCTTTTTATAAATCATGCCTTGATATGCATGGGTCAATGCCTGAGATCTCTATTCTTTTCCATTGCTTTGTCTATCCCTTGCCAATACTATACTGTCTTAATTCTTGTGGCTTTATAATAAGTCACATTGCCTGGAAGCATGTCTTTCCACTTGGTTTTTATTCTTCAAGTTTGTCTTAACTATTGGGTTTGTTTATTTTTTGTCTTTCCATATCAATTTTAGAATATGCTGAGTGGTGTGCTGACCAAATGACTCTTTAAGGCAAAAAAAATTCTGATTTGTAGTGTTTGTCAATTTCAGTGGAGTAAATACCCCCATTAAAGGCTGGTTTCAAGCCACTACAAATACCACTGTAACTGTTTTGATTTGAATGGCATTGAATCCATAGATTAGTAAAAAAATTGACATATTTATAATAGGGACTTATCCAGCCCATAAATATGATATATTCCTCCATTAATTTAGGTCTTCTTTAATTTCTCTCAAGAATACTTTATAATTTCTTTCTTTTTTTTCTGTTTTTTACATAGAGATTCTGGTAATTGTCTTTAAATTTATACTAGAAATTTGATATTTTTGATGATAGAAATGTATTTACATAATTTATAATTTATATGTAAGTATATCATTTTTTAAATGTTTGTTGCTGATATAAAGAAATGCATTTTTGAAAAAAGGTTATATTGCCCTTGTACCTAGAAATATTCCCTAATGACACATACATTTAAAAATTTATCTGTACATTTTTAAATGTTCTATGAATGAGTCATTTTTTGTGTCATTGACAGTTTTATTTCTTCATTTTTAAATTTTTTAAATGTTTATTTTTGAGAAAGAGAGCATGCTCATGTGTGAGCAGGGGAGGGAAATAGACAGAGGGGGATAGAGGCTCTGAAGCTGGTTCACACTGACAGCAATTTGGGGCTCAAACTCACAATCTGAACCATGGGGCCATGACCTGAGCCGAAGTCAGTTGCTGAACCGACTGAGCCACCCTGGCACCCCTATTTCTTCGTTTTTTAATTTTTATGCTTTATATTTCTTCTTCTTGCCTTGCTGCATTGTAATTCAGTACAGTGTTGGATGAATTAGTGACTGTTGGCATTCTTATTCTATTTCAGATTTCAAAGTAAAAGATTTCAGTGTTTTACTATTAATTATGATGTTTTGCTATAGAATTTTGTCATTGTTGTTCTATTTGTTTCTGTTTATTTTTGTACATGTCCTTTATTGAATATGGAAGCTCCTTGCTAGTCTTAGTTTGCTAAGAGTTTTTAATTATGAATTGTTACTGAATTTTATCAAATGCCTTTTCTCCATATATTTAGCCATATTTTTTCTTTTTTATACAAATGTAATGAATTACACTGATCACTGCCCTAATATTATACAAATATCAAATTCCTAGATAAACTAGTGAATACTACCGCTGGTATTAGTTTGCTAAATTTGTCTAAAATTCTTACATCTATGGTCATGAGTATAATCACCTTTAATTTTTATTTATTTTTTAATATCCTTGTCAGTTTTTGTTATCAAAGTTATTCTGGTCTTATGAAAGGAGATAGGGTATATTCCACCCTTTTTTCTATTCTCTGGAAGATATTGAATTTATTTTTTCCTTACAGGTTGGGTTGAATTCAATATTAAATATTAAAAAATTATATTAAAGAAAATAGGACTGTTAAAGTTTTATATTTCTTTTTGTGTTAGTTTTGGAAAGTTATATTATTAGAAATATCCATTATGTCAACATTTTCAAACTAATTGACAAAAAGTGGTTCATAATAAATATCCTCTTATAAACTTTTCATTTTCTGCAAGATCTATAGTGATGTGGCCTTTTTGTTGCTGATACTGATTTTCATGCCTTTTTAAAAAATAAAATCAATATGGATTTTTAAATTTTTTATGGCTTTAAAATTTTACTAATGCCCTAAAAGAAACAATATTTGATTTTTGATCTTCTCAATTGTTTATTTTCTGTATCATTTTCTGCTGTTAACTTTATTTCTTCCTTCTACTTTCTTTGGATTTTGTTTTGTTGTTTTTAACTTTTTTTTAGTTCTTTAAGTTTTTATTCAAATTCAAATTCGTCAGCACACAGTGCAATATTAGTTTCAGGTGTAGAATTCAGTGATTCATCACTTACAGACAACACCTAGTGCTCATCTCATCAAGTGCCCTTCCCAGTACCCATCACCCATCCAACCCTTCCCCCCACTCACCTCTTATTTTTAACTTTTTGAGATAGATGCATAGCTCATTGATTTTCAGCTTTTATTCCTTTTATTAAATTTTATTATTTTTTTATTATTTATTTTTAAAAATTTTCCAAGTTAGTTAGTATATAGTGCAATGATGATTTCAGGAGTAGAATCCAGTGATTCATCTCCTATATATAATACCCAGTGCTCATGCCAACAAGTGTCCTCCTTAATGCCCCCTACCCATTTAGACCATCCCCCCACCCACAACCCTTCCAGTGCCCTCAGTTTGTTCTCTACATTTAAAAGTCTCTTATGGGGGCGCCTGGGTGGCTCAGTCGGTTAAGCGTCCGACTACAGCTCAGGTCACGATCTCGCGGTCTGTGAGTTTGAGCCCCGCGTCGGGCTCTGGGCTGATGGCCCATATATATATATGGTGTATATATATATATATATATATATATATATATATATATATATATATATATATATATACCATATCTTCTTTATCTATTTATCTGTCAATGGGCAATTGGGCCCTTTCATACTTTGGCTATTATTGATAGCACTGCTATAAACATTGGGGTGCATTTGCACCTTCAAAAGAGCACACCTGCATCCTTTGGATAAATACCTAGTAGTGCCATTGCTGGGCCATAGGGTAATTCTATTTTTAATTTTTTGAGGAACCTTCATACTGTTTTCCAGAGTTACTGCACCAGTTTGCATTCCCACCAGCAGTGCAAAAAGGTTCCTCTTTCTCTGCATCCTCACCAACATCTGTCGTTGCCTGAGTTGTTAATTTTACCAATTCTGACTGGTGTGAGATGGTCTCTCATTGTGATTTTGATTTGTATTTCCCTGATGAGGAGTGATCTTCAGCATCTTTTCATGTGTTTATTAGCCGTCTGGATGTTTTCTTTGGAAAAGTGTCTATTCATGTCTTTTGCCCATTTCTTCAATAGATTATTTGTTTTTTGAGTGTTGAGTTTGGTAAGTTCTTTATAGATTTTGGATACTAACCCTTTATCTGATATGTCATTTACAAATATCTTCTCCCATTCTGTTGGTTGCCTTTTAGTTTTGTTGATTGTTCCCTTCATGTGCAGACGGTTTTTATCTTGATGAGGTCCCAATAGTTCATTTTTGCTTATGTTTCCCTTGCCTCCAGAGACATGTTCAGTAAGAAGTTACTATGGCTGAGGTAAAAGAGGTTTTTGCCTGCTTTCTCCTCTAGGATTTTGATGGCTTCCTGCTTTACGTTTAGGTCTTTCATCCATTTTGAGTTCATTTTTGTGTATGGTGTAAGAAAGTGGTCCAGGTTCACTTTTCTGCATGTTCCTGTCCAGTTTTCCCAACACCATTTGCTGAAGAGACTGTCCTTATTCAGTTGGATATTCTTTCCTGCTTTGTCAAAGGTTAGTTAGCCATACGTTTGTAGGTCCATTTCTGGGTTCTCCATTTTGTTCCATAGATCTGAGTGTCTGTTTTTGTGCTGGTACCATACTGTCTAGGTGATTACAGATTTATAATATATCTTGAAGTCCGGGATTGTGATACCTCCAGGTTTGGTTTTCTTTTTCATGATTGCTTTGGCCATTTGGGGCCTTTTCTGGTTCCACACAAATTTTAGGATTGTTTGTTCTAGCTCTGTGAAGAATGCTGGTGTTATTTTGATAGGGATTGTATTGAATATATAGATTGCTTTGGGTAGTATTGACATTTTAACAATATTTTTTCTTCCAAACCATGTGCATGGAATATTCTTCCATTTTTTGTGTGTCTTCTTCAATTTCTTTCAAAAGCTTTCTATAGTTGGCAGTGTATAGATTTTTTACCTCTTCGGTTAGGTTTTTTCCAAGGTATTTTATGGGTTTCAGTGCAATTGTAAATGAGATTGATTCCTTGATTTCTCTTTCAGCTGCCTCGTTATTGGTGTCTAGAAATGCAACCAATTTTTGTGCATTGATTTTATGTCCGGTGACTTTGCTGAATCCATGGATTAGTTTTAACAGTTTCTGGTGGAATATTTTGGGTCTTCCATTTAGAATATCATATTATCTGCAAAGAGTGAAAGTTTGACTTCCTCCTTGCCAATTTGGATGCCTTTTATTTTTTGTGTTGTCTGATTGCTGAGGCTAGGACTTCCAATACTATGTTGAATAACAGTAGTGAGAATAGACATCCCTATTGTGTTGCTGACCTTAGGGGGAACGTTCTCAGTTTATCCTCATTGAGAATATTAGTGGTGGGTCTTATATATATGGCTTTTATGATCTTGAGGTATGATCCTTCTATCATCCCTACTTTCTTGAGGTTTTTATCCAGAAAGAATATTGTATTTTTCAAACGTTTCTCTGTATCTATTGAGAGGATCGTGTGGTTCCTGTCTTTTCCATTATTAATATAGTGTATCACATTGATTGATTTGTGGATATTTAACCAGGCCTGCATCCCAGGTATAAATCCCACTTGATTGTGGTGAATAATTCTTCAAATGTATTGCTGGATCTGGCTGACTAGTATTTTGTTGAGAAGTTTTGCATCCATGGAAATTGGTCTGTAGTTCTCGTTTTTAGTAGGGTCTTTGTCTGGTTTTGGAATCAAAGTAATGCTGGCCTGATAGAATGAGTTTGGAAGTTTTCCTTTCATTTCTATTTTTTGGAACAGCCTCAAAAGAATAGGTGTTAACTCTTCCTTGAATGTTTGGTAGAATTCCCCTGGAAAGCCATCTGGCCCTGGACTCTTGTTTTTTTTTGGAGATTTTTCATTACTAATTCAGTTTCTTTACTGGTTATGGGTCTGTTCAAATTTTCTATTTCTTCCTGTTTCCGTTTTGGTAGTTTATACGTTTCTAGGAGTTTGTCCATTTCTTCCAGATTGCCCAATTTATTGACATATGATTTATCATAATATTCTCTTATTATTGTTTGTATTTATGCAGTGTTAGTTGTGATCTTCCCTCTTTCATTCGTGCTTTTATTTATTTGAGTCCTTTACTTTTTCTTTTTGATCAAACTGGCTAGGGGTTTATCAATTTTGTTAATTCCTTCAAAGAACCAGCTCCTGGTTTCATTGATCTGTTCTACTGTTTTTTTGTTGTTGTTGTTGTTGTTTTAATTTTGATAGCATTGATTTCTTCACTAATCTTTATTATTTCCTGACTTATGCTGGTTTTGGGTTTTATTTGCTGTTCTTTTTCCAGCTCTTTCAGATGTAAGGTTAGGTTGTGTATCTAGGACCTTTCTTCCTTCTTTAGGAAGGCCTGGCTTGCTATATACTTCCCTCTTATGACCACCGTTGCTGCATCCCAGAGGTTTTGGGCTGTGATGTGATCATTTTCATTGGCTTCCATGTACTTTTTAATTTCTTCTTTAACTTCTTGGTTAACCCATTCATTCTTTAGTAGGATGCTCTTTAATCTGCAAGTATTCATTGTCTTTCTGAATATTTTCTTGTGGTTGATTTCGAGTTTTATAGCATTGTGGTCTGAAAATATGCAAGGTATGATCTCAATCTTTTTGTACTTGTTGAGGGCTGATTTGTGTCCCAGTATGTGACATATTCTGGAGAATGTTCCCTGTGCACTCGAGAAGAATGTGTATTCTGCTGCTTTAGGATGAAATGTTCTGAATATTTAAGTTAATATCTGTTAAGTCCATCTAGTCCAGTGTGTCATTCAAAGCCATTGTTTCCTTGATTTTCTGCTTAGATGATCTGTTCACTGTTGTAAGTGGGGTTGAAGTCCCCTACTATTATGGTATTATTATCAATGAGTTTCTTTATGTTTGATTTCTTTATGATTAATTGGTATATATATTTGGGTGTTTTCACATGGGGGGCATAAATGTTTACAATTGTTAGGTCTTTTTGGTGAATAGACCCCTCCTTAATTATGATATAATGCGCTTCTTCATCTCTTGTTACACTCTTTATTTTAAAATCTAGATTGTCTGGGGCGCTTGGGTGGCTCAGTTGGTTAAGCGTCCAACTTCAGCCCAGGTCATGATCTCACACTCCATGAGTTCGAGCCCTGTGTTAGGCTCTGTGCTGACAGCTCAGAGCCTGGAGCCTGCTTCAGATTCTGTGTCCCCCTCTTTCTGCCCTTTCCCTGCTCATGCTCTGTCTCTCTCTGTCTCAAAAATAAAAACATTAAAAAATTAAAAAAAAAATCTAGATTCTGTGATGTAAGTATGGTTGCTCCAGTTTTCTTTTGACTTCCAGCAGCATGAAAGTTGATTCTCCACCCCCTCACTTTCAATCTGAAGGTCTAAAATGGATCTCTTGTAAATAGCATGTAGATGGATCTTGTTTTCTTATCCATTCTGTTACCCTATGTCTTTTGACTGGAGCATTTGTCCATTGAGATTTATAGTGAGTACTTAAAGATATGAATTTACTGCCATTGTGTTGCCTGTAGAGTTAGAGTTTCTGGTGATCTCTGGTCCTTTCTACTCTTTGTTGCTTTTGGTCTTTTTTGTCTTGTTTTGTCTTTTCACCCCTCAGAGAGTCCCTCTTAAAATTTCTTGCAAGGTTCGTTTAGTCGTCACTAACTCCTTTAGTTTTTGTTTGTCTGGGAAACTTTTAATCTCTCCTTCTATTTTGAATGACAGCTTGCTGGATAAAGAATTCTTGGCTGCATATTTTTCTGATTCAGCACATTGAATATATCCTGCCACTCCTTTCTAGCCTGCCAAGTTTCTGTGGATAGTTCTGCTACAAACATGATCTGTCTTCCATTATAGGTTAAGAACTTTTTTTTCCATTGCTGCTTTCATAATTCTTTCCTTGCCTGTGTATTTTGTGAATTTGACTATGATATGCATTGATGATTATTGGTTTTTGTTGAATCTAATGGGAGTTCTCTGTGCTTTTTGAATTTTGATATCTGTGTCTTTCCCCAGGCTAGGAAACTTTTCCACTATGATTTGCTCACATAAACCTTTTACCCCTTTTTCTCTCTCTTCATCTTCTAGGACCCCTATGATTTGGATATTGTTCCTTTTTAATGAGTCACTGAGTTCTCTATTTCTTATATCATGATATTTTGCATTAGTTTCCCTCTTTTATTCTGCTTCACTATTCTCTATAAGTTTGTCCTCTGTATCACTGATTCACTGCTCTGTTTCATCCATTCATGCTGCTGTGGCATCTATTCGAGATTGCATCTCAGTTATAGTATTTTTAATTTCATCCTGACTAGATTTTACTTCTTTTCTCTCTGCAGAAAGGGATTCCATGCTTTTTGAGCCCTAGCTAGTATTCTTATTATCATGATTCTAAATTCTAGTTCAAACATCTTGTTTATATCTGTGTTAAGTCCCAGGCTGTCATTTCTTCCTGTTATTTCTTTTGGGATGAATTCCTCCATTTTTTTCATTTTGGAGGAAGAAAAAGAATTAATAAAATTAAAAATTAAAAACAACACAAAAAATCAAATAAAGGAGGCTATATCCTAGGTATATTTTGGTCTGGCTGTTGAAAGAAGCTTGATAGAATAGAGAACAAAGGGAAAGAAAATAAGTGAAAAAAAGTAAGAAAATGTTTAACAATTACAACAAATGTATAGAATAAAATAGGATAAAATGAAATGAAGAAAGTAAAATAGAATAAAAAATTTACAAAAAAAAACATATAGTAAAAAAATTAAAAAAGAAATTATAAAAACAAAATAAAAATAAATGTTTTCTCTTTCTGTACCAAAGATTAAGAAAAGAAAAAGAAAGAAAAAACACAAACAGATGGACCAGCAAACAGAATGATATTTGAATGAAATTACAAACAGTTTCCCCCAAAAGTCAAACTATGAAGCACTTTATAGTCTGTACACTAAGCAGGCGGAGAGACTTGTAGTTGTCCTCTAGGGCTTGGTTGGCACAGTTGGATGGGGCTTGGTGTAACAGCTCCATCTCCACTAAATGGCACTGCTTAGCTTACTGGGGTGGATAGGTGTGGCATGCATACACATGTGCATGTTTGTGTACCTGCGGGGAGAGGTGAAAATGGTTTCACCCAGTTTCCCAGTCTGTGGCCCAGTAATACTGCACTCTCACCCACTGGCAAATCAAGCACCCATCCTTTGTCTTTGGCTTCCGTCCACTCCCTGCTTCTACACTGTCCCAGTCCAAGCCGTCAGCCTGTCAGGGGCCCCCTTCTCCCAAATTTTATCTCAGATGGGCTATGTTTCTAAAACCCTAACCTCTGAGGTCTCTGTGGCTTGGACCACTCCAACCCTCTGGGGAACGGTTTGGCCGAGCAATGGCAGAGTGTTGGCTTGCCCCTGGGAAATGTTCGTGCAATCATGCTGCTGCAGAGGCTCAAGGATTATGGTAAATTACCACACACAACTGGTGCCGGGATTCACTATACCATAGCATCTTTTTTCTAATGCCAGCAAATGAGGCTGTTCTCTGGGGTCCACTGGGACCTTTGCCTATGTGGAGGCCATATGGCCTCTACCAAGTGCCCTGTTAGTAGAGGATCCGCTTCTTCCTGTGTGGCCTGCAGACCCTTCTGACCTTGCTGCCTGCTCCTGGGGATTCATCCCTCCCACCAGAGCACTGCCAGGTATTGAGCTTCAGAATTTCTGACTGCTCTCCCCTGTTTATCGAGTCCTAATGGTATTGAAACCCTCTCTTTTCTCCCTTTTTTGTTCGGTCATTTGTGGGTGTTTCCACTCTTTCTCTTAAGCTACTTTCAGGGGTAGTGCTTTTCCTGTACTCTCCCCACTTTCTCTGACCTCCCTCTGCAAAAATAGCTCTCTCCCCCAGTTCACCTCTCTGCACTGTGTACCTGCTGAGTTCTGTGGCTCAGATTATGCAGATTGTTATGTTAATCCTCAGATCAGTTTTCTAGGTGTGCAAAATGGTTTGGTGTTGATCTAGTGGCATTTCAGGGAGGAAAGAAACAGAAAGCTTCCATGGTGCTCAGCCCTCTTGGCCCCTCTCAGCTTTGATTTCCTTTGAATATGTGCTTGTAAAGCTCTAAATTTTCCCCTAAGCATGCCTCTAGCTGTATCCTGCATATTTTGATATTTAGCAATTTTATTATCCTCCAAATAAAATATTTTATATTCTTCAGTATATTCTCCTCACTGAGTCATGATTTACTTAAAACATATTTCTCAATTTCTAAATCAACAGGGATATTCTGGTAAAATTTTAATTGATTTCTAAGTTAATTGTATTGAGACTTTAGACAATACTTTGTATGACTTTAATTCTTTAAAATTTGTAGAATCTTCTTGCCCATAAAATAGCAAATTTCTGAAATGTTACAGGTGTGCTTAAAAACAGTGTGTATTAATTTGTTTAGATGTATTATTTTATGCATGTTAATTAGGTCAATTTTTTATTTATGTTATTCCACTGTATCTTAAATGATTTTCTATCTGCTTGCTTTTATAATAAAGAAAAGTGTGTTAGAATCTTACACTATAACTGTGGGTTTGTCTATTATTTTTTATTGTTAATTGTTACTTTATTTTAAGGCTATGTTATTAGATACATACAAATATAGAATTGTTATAAAATATCTTTTTGCCTTTAATTCTACTTTATCTGACAAAATGGTTACAGAAATTTTGCTTTATAAATTTTTTCATCTTTTTACTTTCAATATTTTTTTAATTTTGATTCCAGTTAGTTAACATACAGCGTAATATTAGTTTCAGGTGTACAGTCTAGTGATTCAACACTTGCATGTAACATCTGGTGCTCATCACAAATGTACTCTTTAATCCCCATCCCATATTTAACCCATCCCCCCACCACCTCCCTTCTGATAACCATTAGGTTTGTTCTCTATATTTAAGAGTCTGTTTTTTGTTTTCTGTCTCTCTTTATTTTTTCCTTTGCTTGTTTGTATTGTCCATAGATTTTAGATGTCTCATAAAAAGAATATGGTTTTTAATGTAGTCTGATAATATTTGTCTTTATATTTTAATTGGTATATTTAGTCTATTTATATTTAATATAATGATTGATCAAATTGAATTTAAATTTAGCATTTTATTATGAGCTTTCTGTTTATTCTGCACACTTTGTTCTTTTCTGCTTTTTCTCTCATCTTCATTTATATTATAATTTTTTATTATTCCATTTTCCTACTATTTCCTGAAGATGTACACTCTTACTCTTCTTTCAGCAGTTATCTTAGGGATTGTAGTACATATGTTTGGCTTATCAAATCTATATTAATTGGTTCTTTCAGACTCTACCTACATGAATGAAAGTTGGTCAAAGACATGGGAATAATTTAATTTCATTTACCCTCATTTTAATTATATATATACTCATATATATGTATTATTTTATAATAATGTATATATACATATATATGTACTGATGATGCCACACACATATAGAAAGGGTATGAAAGGTTTATTACTTTCCTGATGAAGTTGTCTAGGGAAAGCAGGGCAGATATCCCAAGTTCCTATCCCAAGAATAGGAAAAAGAGATTGGTTTAAGTTTTTTATGGTAGTTAGAGGGTGGTCCTGGGATGAGGGTTCCTATGCATGGGTAAGAGCTTGACTAGTTTTAATCTTCCACTGGCATCAAAGGAGGGAGTAAGTACCCAGGCCTTCTTATTAGCATGCTCAGATGTGGAGCAAAAGGGGATGAAGGGAGGGGATGAAGCTTAAAAGCTTTTAATAGTCAAATATCATTACAAGGGTCCAGACTCCTTACTATAGTAGCCTTTCCATTGCTCTTTATTACTTTCAGTATTTCTGAGCTTCAATCTGAGATCTTTTTTATTCTGTCATTTCAGTCTGAAGAACATCCTTTAATGTTTATTTTAGTGTGCTTCTGGGAAATTGCCTCATTTTGTTAATCTGAGAAATTTTTTTTTCACCATCAATTTTAGAAATGAGATTGACAGCTTTTTTTTTTTTAACACTTGGAAGATACCATCTCATTATTAGATGAGGTTAGTTGCTTTTCCTGAATAGTAAGCTATAGGTCTAGTTATTGTTCTTTTAAAGGTAAAACCTGTCTCTGACTTTTAGATTTATTTTTTTACGTTTTTAGGGTTTAGCAGTTTTACCCTTGAATGCCTCAGTGTCAATTTCTGTTTCAGTTGTTCTACCTGGGATTTGTGGTAACTCTTGAATCTAAAGCTTAATTTCCTACTCTAGTTTCAGGTGGTTTTTAGATATTATGACTTCAGAATTTGCTTCAATATAATTATATCTATCCTCTCATCCTCCTTCAGTCTCATTATTTTTTTCTCCTTTATATTTAGTACTCCATTTAAACATTAGTCTTTCTCACTGTGTCCTCTATGTCTCTTACTGTCTTTTCTGTATTTTCCATCATTTCATTTCTATAAGCTTTACTGAGGATCTTCCAGGTAACTAAGTTTCTTTTTGGTTGGGTGAGATCTATTAGTCCCATTCACTGAGTTTTTTATTTCAGTTCCTGTTTTCAGTTTTAGAGTTTCCATTATGTTTTTTTTTCTGCTGGAAGAATCTGTTTTTTATCTTCTTGAGCATGATAAACAGATTTATTTTAAAGTCTTTATCAGGGCGCCTGAGTGGCTTAGTCAGTTAAGTGTCCAACTCTTGATTTCAGCTCATGTCTGATCTCATGGTTCATGAGTTTGAGTCCTAAGTCAAGCTCTATGCTGACAGTGTGGAGCCTGCTTGGGATTCTCTCTCTCTCCCTCTCTCTGCTCCTTCCCTACTTGTGCTTTTTTTCTAAGAAAAAAATGAAAAAAAACTTTAAAGTCTTTATCTAGTTATGCTTATTTCTGAAATCTCTGTCAAATAATTTTTATTATTATGGGTTTCTGCTGGGCTTTTCTCATCTTCTCCTTATGGGACTATTTTTCAAAATTATGTGTTGGAAATTACAGCTCTAAATTGTTTATAGAAATAATGTAGTGTCTAAGAGCTATTGCTTCTTCTCTAAAAGCTTCTTAAGATGTCTGGGGACACAAGCACTCTTAAATACCTGAACTCTGTAATAATATGGTATTACTTTAATTCTGTTTCAGGGATTAAGATAATTCAAGGCTGGACAAAAGAACTTATCTATTTCTTGCTTACCCTGTTCCTTAGGATACATCTCTTGTGGTTTCATCCCAAAGCAGGAATGCTCACTGTGTCTGCATATTACCTGTGGGCTCTGGACTAAAATCTCCTTCCTGTAACTCTATGAAGATGTCAAAGTTTCCTTCAGCCCCTCAGTTGCTTATTCCACAATCAGAAAATTCTACTAGGGCAGAAGTGGCCCTAAATTCCTGACTCACTTTTGGCTGCCTCTTTTCCTAGAATCCTAGACCAGTAGTTCTTCATTATCTTGTTGGCTCTACACTAACTTCAAGATAAATAAAAAAAAAATACTTTTCCCAATTTTTTAGTTGTCTTTTGTGAAATTAGTATACCAAAATACATACCAAGTTCTACCATTACCAGAAGTGGAAGCAAGTGGACTGCATATTTTAACAATTTTAGTAGTTAATAGTTTATGTTAATTTATACCAGAAAGGTCACTAGTATATCCAACCTATTATTTCATAGATACTATTGTTTAGGATGAATAAAGAAAATTTTAATCCTTCATTTTTAAGGAGAACATTTAGGAAACAATAGGTCACTGGTAGTAAAAATTATTAAATTGGAATGAAATGAATTATGGAAAACTACTCTAGTAGAATTGTGAGGTAGAGCCTAGAGAAATGTCCTGAGGCAATGGTGCATGGGCAATGATAACTTTCTAAAGAGGAAGTAGTGTTCTCTAGTGAGTAATTAAGGACAGAATACTAATCTAGGAAGTGATTAAGGGCAGATTACTAACTACAAGTGGGCTTTGAATAATACCCTTACCTCATGCTTGAAGTTAATCAACATCTCACAGTTTTGCTGGCAGGAAGATCTTTGCCACATTCGTCTTTTCCCAATTTCAGCAATAGATACTCATGGAAGAGAACACCAAAACATATGAGGGGACATGATGATTTAAGTGCGATCTCTTTGGAATTCCTTTTATTCTTTATATTTTCCATATTTTATTGAGATCTATCTAGAATTCCAGATATTATTTTGGTGATTTGATTACAAGTTCTACAAAGACTAAATTGATTGAAAATTTCCAGAAGTCTTGTGTCATTTTAATATATCAGGTTTATAAATAAGAGAAATGTCAACTTCTGAAATTACTTCACTGCTATTGGTAATGACCTCAATTACTTCAAGAGTTATGCAAACCAAAATTTTGCTCAGTCTTAAATCAAAGAAAGAGTTACAAACATTCCTAGAATTTTTAACCTTCTACTACTGGTGGGTTTTTTTTTTGGTTTTTTTGTTGTTTTTCCGAGAAAGTCACTGTGGCCCTAATTCCATTCTTACTGGAAAAAAGTTTTCTGTAACATTGAGTTGACACTCTGGGGACATGCTGCTGAAAAATAAATTTACCTGTTTATTTGAGAGTATGTTAATACTATATAATAAAAAATTAAGCATTGTTTCCTATCATTGGGTCTTCACTTAAATTATTGGTGCTACGGTTGGCCACACAATGCCACCATGAAACCCTATTCTTTTTTTTTTAAGGACTTTATTTATTTATTTATTTATTTAATTTTTATTTTTTTGAATTTATTTTTTTATTTATTTTACTCTTTTTAAATATATGAAATTTATTGTCAAATTGGTTTCCATACAACACTCAGTGCTCATCCCAAAAGATGCCCTCCTCAATACCCATCACCCACCCTCCCCTCCCTCCCACCCCCCATCAACCCTCAGTTTGTTCTCAGTTTTTAAGAGTTTCCCATGCTTTGGCTCTCTCCCACTCTAACCTCTCTCTCTTTTTTTTCCTTCCCCTCCCCCATGGGTTTCTGTTAAGTTTCTCAGGATCCACATAAGAGTGAAAACATATGGTATCTGTCTTTCTCTGTATGGCTTATTTCACTTAGCATCACACTCTCCAGTTCCATCCACGTTGCTACAAAGGGCCATATTTCATTCTTTCTCATTGCCACGTAGTACTCCATTGTGTATATAAACCACAATTTCTTTATCCATTCATCAGTTGATGGACATTTAGGCTCTTTCCATAATTTGGCTATTGTTGAGAGTGCTGCTATAAACATTGGGGTACAAGTGCCCCTATGCATCAGTACTCCTGTATCCCTTGGGTAAATTCCTAGCAGTGCTACTGCTGGGTCATAGGGTAGGTCTATTTTTAGTTTTTTGAGGAACCTCCACACTGTTTTCCAGAGCGGCTACACCAGTTTGCATTCCCACCAACAGTGCAAGAGGGTTCCCGTTTCTCCACATCCTCTCCAGCATCTACAGTCTCCTGATTTGTTCATTTTGGCCACTCTGACTGGCGTGAGGTGATATCTGAGTGTGGTTTTGATTTGTATTTCCCTGATGAGGAGTGACATTGAGCATCTTTTCATGTGCCTATTGGCCATCCGGATGTCTTCTTTAGAGAAGTTCATGTTTTCTGCCCATTTCTTCACTGGATTATTTGTTTCTCGGGTGTGGAGTTTGGTGAGCTCTTTATGGATTTTGGATACTAGCCCTTTGTCTGATATGTCATTTGCAAATATCTTTTCCCATTCCGTTGGTTGCCTTTTAGTTTTGTTGGTTGTTTCCTTTGTTGTGCAGAAACTTTATCTTCATGAGGTCCCAGTAGTTCATTTTTGCTTTTAATTCCCTTGCCTTTGGGGATGTGTCAAGTAAGAAATTGCTGTGGCTGAGGTCAGAGAGGTCTTTTCCTGTTTTCTCCTGTAGGGTTTTGATGGTTTCCTGTCTCACATTCAGGTCCTTTATCCATTTTGAGTTTATTTTTGTGATTGGTGTGAGAAAGTGGTCTAGTTTCAACCTTCTGCATGTTGCTGTCCAGTTCTCCCAGCACCATTTGTTAAAAGAGACTGTCTTTTTTCCATTGGATATTCTTTCCTGCTTTGTCAAAGATTAGTTGGCCATACTTTTGTGGGTCTAGTTCTGGGGTGTCTATTCTATTCTATTGGTCTATGTGTCTGTTTTTGTGCCAATACCATGCTGTCTTCATGATTACAGCTTTGTAGTAGAGGCTAAAGTCTGGGATTGTGATGCCTCCTGCTTTGGTCTTCTTCTTCAAAATTACTTTGGCTATTCGGGGCCTTTTGTGGTTCCATATGAATTTTAGGATTGTTTGTTCTAGCTACAAGAAGAATGCTGGTGCAATTTTGATTGGGATTGCATTGAATGTGTAGATAGCTTTGGGTAGTATTGACATTTTGACAATATTTATTCTTTCAAACCATGAGCACGGAATGTTTTTCCATTTCTTTATATCTTCTTCAATTTCCTTCATAAGCTTTCTGTAGTTTTCAGCATACAGATCTTTTACATCTTTGGTTAGATTTATTCCTAGGTATTTTATGCTTCTTGGTGCAATTGTGAATGGGATCAGTTTCTGTATTTGTCTTTCTGTTGCTTCATTATTAGTGTATAAGAATGCAACTGATTTCCGTACATTGATTTTGTATCCTGCAACTTTGCTGAATTCATGTATCAGTTCTAGCAGACTTTTGGTGGAGTCTATCGGATTTTCCATGTATAGTATCATGTCATCTGCAAAAAGTGAAAGCTTAACTTCATCTTTGCCAATTTTGATGCCTTTGATTTCCTTTTGTTGTCTGATTGCTGATGCTAGAACTTCCAACATTGTGTTAAACAGCAACGATGAGAGTGGACATCCCTGTCATGTTCCTGATCTCAGGGAAAAAACTCAGTTTTCCCCATTGAGGATGATGTTAGCTGTGGGCTTTTCATAAATGGCTTTTATGGTGTTTAAGTATGTTCTTTCTATCTCGACTTTCTTAAGGGTTTTTATTAAGAAAGGAGGCTGAATTTTGTCAAATGCTTTTTCTGCATCGATTGACAGGATCATATGGTTCTTATCTTTTCTTTTATTAATGTGATGTATCATGTTGATTGATTTGCGAATGTTCAACCATCCCTGCATCCCAGGAATGAATCCCACTTGATCATTGTGAATAATTCTTTTTATATGCTGTTGAATTCGATTTGCTAGTATCTTATTGAGAATTTTTGCATCCATATTCATCAGGGATATTGGCCTGTAGTTCTCTTTTTTTACTGGGTCTCTGTCTGGTTTAGGAATCAAAGTAATACTGGCTTCATAGAATGAGTCTGGAAGTTTTCTTTCCCTTTCTATTTTTTGGAATAGCTTGAGAAGGATAGGCATAATCTCTGCTTTAAATGTCTAGAACTCCCCTGGGAAGCCATCTGGTCCTAAACTCTTATTTGTTGGGATATTTTTGATAACCGATTCAATTTCTTCACTGGTTATGGGTCTGTTCAAGCTGTCTATTTCCTCCTGATTGAGTTTTGGAAGTGTGTGGGTGTTTAGGAATTTGTCCATTTCTTCCAGGTTGTCCAGTTTGTTGGCATATAGTTTTTCATAGTATTCCCTGATAATTGCTTGTATTTCTGAAGGATTGGTTGTAATAATTCTATTTTCATTCATGATTTTATCTATTTGGGTCATCTCCCTTTTCTTTTTGAGGAGCCTGGCTAGAGGTTTATCAATTTTGTTTATTTTTTCAAAAAACCAACTCTTGGTTTCATTGATCTGCTCTACAGTTTTTTTAGATTCAATATTGTTTATTTCTGCTCTACTCTTTATTGTTTCCCTTCTTTTGCTGGGTTTAGGGTGTCTTTGCTGTTCTGCTTCTATTTCCTTTAGGTGTTCTGTTAGATTTTGTATTTGGGATTTTTCTTGTTTCTTGAGATAGGCCTGGATTGCAATGTATTTTCCTCTCAGGACTGCCTTGGCTGCATCCCAAAGCATTTGGATTGTTGTATTTTCATTTTCCTTTGTTTCCATATATTTTTCAATTTTTTCTCTAATTGCCTGGTTGACCCATCCATTCTTTAGTAGGGTGTTCTTTAACCTCTATGCTTTTGGAGGTTTTCCAGACTTTTTCCTGTGGTTGATTTCAAGCTTCATAGCATTGTGATCTGAAAGTATGCATGGTATGATCTCAATTCTTGTATACTTATGAAGGGCTGTTTTGTGACCCAGAATGTGATCTATCTTGGAGAATGTTCCATGTACACTCGAGAAGAAAGTATATTCTGTTGCTTTGGGATGCAGAGTTCTAAATATATCTGTCAAGTCCATCTGATCCAATGTATCATTCAGGGCCCTTGTTTCTTTATTGACCATGTGTCTAGATGATCTATCCAGTGTTGTAAGTGGGGTGTTAAAGTCCCCTGCAATTACCACATTCTTATCAATAAGGTTGCTTATGTTTGTGAGTAATTGTTTTATATATTTGGGGGCTCCTGTATTCGGTGCATAGACATTTATAATTGTTAGCTCTTCCTAACATTTATAGGACATTTATAATTCCATAGACATTTATAATTGTTAGCTCTTCCTGATGGATAGACCCTGTGATTATTATTTAATGCCCTTCTTCATCTCTTGTTACAGCCTTTAATTTAAAGTCTAGTTTGTCTGATATAAGTATGGCTACTCCAGCTCTCTTTTGACTTCCAGTAGCATGATAAATAGTTCTCCATCCCCTCACTTTCAATCTGAAGGTGTCCTCAGGTCTAAAATGAGTCTCTTGTAGACAGCAAAGAGATGGGTCTTGTTTTTTTATCCATTCTGATACCCTATGTCTTTTCGTTGGCACATTAGTCCATTTACATTCAGTGTTATTATAGAAAGATATGAGTTTAGAGTCATTGTGATGTCCATAGGTTTCATGCTTGTACCAATGTCTCTGGTACTTTGTCTCACAGGATCCCCCTTAGGATCTCTTGTAGGGCTAGTTTAGTGGTGATGAATTCCTTCAGTTTTTGTTTGTTTGGGAAGACCTTTATCTCTCCTTTTATTCTCAATGACAGATTTACTGGATAAAGGATTCTCAGTTGCATATTTTTTCTCTTCATCACATTGAAGATTTCCTGCCATTCCTTTCTGGCCTGCCAAGTTTCAGTAGAGATCAGTCACTAGTCTTATTGGTCTCCCTTTATATGTTAGACCACGTTTATCCCTAGCTGCTTTCAGAATTTTCTCTTTATCCTTGTATTTTGCCAGTTTCACTATGATATGTCATGCAGAAGATTGATTCAAGTTAAGTCTGAAGGGAGTTTTCTGTGCCTCTTGGATTTCAATACCTTTTTCCTTCCCCAGATCAGGGAGGTAAGTTCTCAGCTATTATTTCTTCAAGTACACCTTCAGCACCTTTCCCTCTCTCTTCCTCCTCTGGAATACCAATTATACGTAGATTATTTCTCTTTAGTGCATCACTTAGTTCTCTAACTTTCCCCTCATACTCCTGGATTTTTTTTATCTCTCTTTTTCTCAGCTTCCTCCTTTTCCATAATTTTATCTTCTAGTTCACCTATTCTCTCCTCTGCCTCTTCAATCCGAGCTGTGGTTGTCTCCATTTTATTCTGCATCTCATTTGTAGCATTTTTTAGCTCCTCCTGGCTGTTCCTTAGTCCCTTGATCTCTGTAGCAAGAGATTCTCTGCTGTCCTTTGTACTGTTTTCAATCCCAGCGATTAATTTTATGACTATTATTCTAAATTCACTTTCTGTTATATTGTTTAAATCCTTTTTGATCAGTTCGTTAGCTGTCATTATTTCCTGGAGATTCTTTTGAGGGGAATTCTTCCGTTTTGTCATTTTGGATAGTCCCTGGAGTGGTGCCGGACTGTGGGGCACTTCCCCTGTGCTGTCTTAAATAACTTGCGTTGGTGGGCGGGGCCGCAGTCAGACCTGATGTCTGCCCCCAGCCCACCGCTGGGACCACAGTCAGAATGGTGTGTGCCTTCTCTTCCCCTCTCCTAGTGGCAGGATTCACTGTGGGGTGGCGTGGCCTGTCTGGCTGCTTGCACACTGCCAAGCTTGTGGTGCTGGGGATCTGGTGTATTAGCTGGGGTGGATCGGCAAGGTGCACAGGGGTGGGAGGAGCAGGCTCAGCTCACTTTTCCTTGGTGATCCTCTTCGGGAGGGGCCATGTGGCACCGGGAGGGAGTCAGACCCACCACCGCCAGAGGGATGGATCCGCAGAAGCACAGTGTTGGGTGTTTGCGTGGTGCAAGCAAGTTCCCTGACAGGAACTGGTTCCCTTTGGGATTTTGGCTGGGGGATGGGCGAGGGAGATGGCGCTGGTGAGCGCCTTTGTTCCCCGCCAAGCTGAGCTCTGTTGTCCCGGGGCTCAACAACTCCCGTTGTCCTCCAGCCCTCCCGCTCTCGGAACAGAGCTGTTAGCTTATAACCTTCCAGATGTTAAGTCCCGCTTGCTGTCCAAACACACTCCGTCTGGCCCCTCTGGTTTTGCAAGCCAGACTCGGGGGTCTCTGCTTGGCCAGCAGGCTGCCCCTCTGCCCCAGCTCCCTCCCGCCAGTCCGTGGAGCGCGTACCACCTCTCCGCCCTTCCTACCCTCTTCCATGGACCTCTCGTCTACGCTTGGCTCTGGAGAATCCATTCTGCTAGTCTTCTGGTGGTTTTCTGGGTTATTTAGGCAGGTGTGGGTGGAATCTAAGTGATCAGCAGGATGCGGTGAGCCCAGAGTCCTCCTATGCCGCCATCTTCCAACCCCCAGAACCGTGAAACCCTATCCTTATCATAGGTATATGAAAGTTGTATATCTGTAGCCAAATTTTAACTATGTCCAATGACTTTTCTCCAGGTGTATATCTAGTGCTTTATTATGTTATACATATAGTACTAAAATCTTTTCAATTTTACTTTGGCTACACAATTTTTCTTAAAGTCAGGAAAGCACTATGTAATTTTCAGACATAAGCCATCTGTTTATTTTGCCACTTTCACCAGGAATCTTGATGTTAGAAAATTTAGATGAAGAGACCTATTCTTTAATCTTGAACTAGAGAACTATATAGAGTTTAGAGTCAACTTCTGTATTAAACTCAGGATTTTAAAGAGGAGTCGGTAAGAAAAGTACCATAGAGATCCATACCATTTGAAAAACAAAAATAGAATTCTCTGCTTCTAAATTATATTCTTTGTTTTGATGCAACCAAGTTGTTTTTCTAGGTTTACATTCTTATTCACTACCACCTTTAGAAATGTTTGCATCAAAGCTTTGTGCATCCCAGTGGCCTATGAATAATCTTAATATTTTAAAAAATCTATAGAAGTTGCATCATAGGTAATAATAAAACAGGAAAAAAAGACAAATGACCAGCAAAGCCAAAAGTTGAATACTTGAAAAAAATTAATAAAATAGATATACCTCCATGAAGATTGTTCAAGAAAAAACAAAATGGACAGATAATAAATAAAATATTAGGATTGAAAAAAGGACATAACTTTAAATGAAACAAATGTAAAAGTACATAAGAGAATATCATGAACAACTTTATTCCAGTAAATTTGAAACTTAAGATGGGGGGAAAGAAGAATATTTTATCAAAACTGACTCAAACGGACTAGAAGCACTACATAATTCTATGACCATATAAAAATGAAATCAACAATAATGACTTTTTTGAAAGAAAAAAAGAAAAGAAAGAGACCTAGTTTGTTTGTCAAGTACCTTCTAATGAACGTGTAAGGAACAGACAATTCAAATTTTACAGAAAGTTTTCAGAAGATAGAAACATACCACCATTCCTTAACACACTTTGTGAATCTAATATAGATTTGATAAAACAAAACAACATCAAGTGTGAGGGGAAGAACAATACAGAGAAGGTTAGTTGTAAGCTAATCTTACTCAAATATGCTAAGATCCTAAACAAAATATTAGCAAACTGTTTCTAACTATTTACAAAAATATTTTTAAAAAAGAAACATTACCAAGTTAGACATATATCCAGAAATGTAAGGTTAATATGATGTTCGAAAATCTGTTAATATAATTTGTATGTTTATCAAGTAAAGAAGAGAAAAAAAGGAAACTCTACAGCAAACGTTATGATAAATGGTGAAATGTTAAAAAGCATTTCCTTATACTTAGGAACAAGAGAATAATACCCACTGTCAACACTTCCATTAAAGTCCTAGCAGTTAAATAAGACAAAAAAATTTTAATGAGACAAGGGTATGAGGATTGGAAAATAAACAAAAAGTTGTTTTTATTCGTAAGTAATGCTATTCTATAAACATTGATCTAAAATCAAATTTTTTTAATTAGTAAGAGAATTTGGCAAGATTAGTGGTTATAAAATCAATATATAAAAATAAACTGCATTTTTATACAATTAGATATTGTAATTTTAAAATATACTTTTGAATAATGTATATAAATATGAAAGGACACAATAAAATATACTTAGACAATTGATTTTCAAGTTGGAAAAAATAAAATTTAATTCATATATCACACAGCATACATAGAAATCAATTCCAAGTGTATTAAAGACTTCATTATATTCTGATGAACTCCAGGTGTTGTATGTAAGTGTTGAATCACCGAATTCTGCACCTGAAACTAATATTATTACACTCAATGTTAACTAACTGGAATTTAAATAAAAGCTTAAAAAAAACCCTTCATTGTAGAAAGCAAAACTTTAAAATTCTTATTAGAAAATTCAATATCTTTATGACCTTGATGTAGACAAGGATTACTTATACAAGATAGAAAAAAACACTACTTATAAAAAAAACACCGATGGACTTATCTACATTAAAATCAAAACTTCTTTTGTCAAAGATACCATTTTATTTTTTTTTCTTAGTTTGCTGAATTTTTTTTAATTTTTAAATTTTTTATTTATTTATTTTTTAATTTTATTTTTTATTTTTTATTTTGTAAAATTTACATTCAAATTAGTTAGCATATACTGAAACAATGATTTTAGGAGTAGATTTCAGGAGTAGATGCCCCTTACCCATTTAACCCATCCCCCCTCCCACAACCCCTCCAGCAACCCTCAGTTTGTTCTCCATATTTATGAGTCTCTTCTGTTTTGTCCCCCTCCCTGTTTTTATATGATGTTTGTCTCCCTTCCCTTATATTCATCTGTTTTGTCTCTTAAAGTCCTCATATGAGGTCATATGATTTTTTGTCTTTCTCTGACTAATTTCACTTAGCATAATACCCTCCAGTTCTATCCACGTAGTTGCAAATGGCAAGATTTCATTCTTTTTGATTGCCGAGTAATACTCCATTGTATATATATACCACCTCTTCTTTATCCATTCATCCATCGAGGGACATTTGGGCTCTTTCCATACTTTGGCTACTGTTGATAGTGCTACTATAAACATTGGGGTGCGTGTGTCCCTGCGAAACAGCACACCTGTATCCCGTGGATAAATGCCTAGTAGTGCAGTTGCTGGGTCATAGGGTAGTTCTATTTTTAGTTTTTGAGGAACCTCCATATTGTTTTCCAGAGTGGCTGCACCAGCTTGCATTGCCACCAACAGTGCAAAAGAGATCCTCTTTCACTGCATCCTCACCAACATCTGTTGTTGCCTGAGTTGTTAATATTAGCCATTCTGACAGGTGTCAGGTGGTATCTCATGGTGGTTTTGATTTGTATTTCCCTGATGATGAGCAATGTTGAGCATTTTTTCATGTGTCGGTTGGCCATCTGGATGTCTTCCTTGGAGAAGTGTCTATTCATGTCTTTAGCCCATTTCTTCACTGGATTATTTGGTTTTTGGGTGTTGAGTTCGATAAATTATAGATTTTGTCAGAGATACCATTTTAAAAGTGAAAAGGCAAGCCACAGTTCATATAATGTTTGAAACACATATAACCAATAAAGTAATAGTATTGAAAATGTATATTTTTCAATTCCTCCTAAAAATCAATACAAAATTATAAATAATCCAGAAGAAAAAGGCCTCAAAGAGATATTTAGATATATCACAAAGAAGGACATATGAATGGCCCACAGACACATGCAATATGTAAACATGCAATATGTAAACAGATAAATACAATAGTTATAAACCTCACTGAGATACTCACCTAATTGACAGTTGTGCTAAAAATGTCTGGCAAACAGGCCCATGAAAAGATGCTCAACGTCGCTCCTCATCAGGGAAATACAAATCAAAACCACACTCAGATATCACCCCACGCCAGTCAGAGTGGCCAAAATGAACAAATCAGGAGACTATAGATGCTGGAGAGAATGTGGAGAAACGGGAACCCTCTTGCACTGTTGGTGGGAATGCAAATTGGTGTAGCCACTCTGGAAAACAGTGTGGAGGTTCCTCAAAAAACTGAAAATAGACCTACCCTATGACCCAGCAGTAGCACTGCTAGGAATTTACCCAAGGGATACAGGAGTACTGATGCATAGGGGCACTTGTACCCCAATGTTTATAGCAGCACTCTCAACAATAGCCAAATTATGGAAAGAGCCTAAATGTCCATCAACTGATGAATGGATAAAGAAATTGTGGTTTATATACACAATGGAGTACTACGTGGCAATGAGAAAGAATGAAATATGGCCCTTTGTAGCAACGTGGATGGAACTGGAGAGTGTGATGCTAAGTGAAATAAGCCATACAGAGAAAGACAGATACCATATGTTTTCACTCCTATGTGGATCCTGAGAAACTTAACAGAAACCCATGGGGGAGGGGAAGGAAAAAAAAGAGAGAGAGGTTAGAGTGGGAGAGAGCCAAAGCATGGGAAACTCTTAAAAACTGAGAACAAACTGAGGGTTGATGGGGGGTGGGAGGGAGGGGAGGGTGGGTGATGGGTATTGAGGAGGGCATCTTTTGGGATGAGCACTGAGTGTTGTATGGAAACCAATTTGACAATAAACTTCATATATTGAAAAAAAAATTGAAAAAAAAAAACAGCCAAAAAAAAAAATGTCTGGCAATACCAAATGTTTCAAGAGTATGGAACAATGAGAACTCTTACATATTTTTTGCTGAAATATAAATTGATACAATTACTTTAGAAAACAAATCCAGCATTAATGAACACATCTGAAGATATATAAACTGTATGACCCCCAAATTTCACTCCTTGTATATATTCCAAAACAACATTTTCATGTATGCATTGAAAGACTCATAAAAGACTTTATAAAAGCATTGTGTAAAATAAGAAAAATAAACAAACACTGGAAACAGCTGTAATGGATAGATAAATATATATATATATATATATATATATATATATAGAGAGAGAGAGAGAGAGAGAGAGAGAGAACACACACATACACAATGGAGCACTATATAGCATTATGAGTGAACAACACTATATACATTAACATGGATGAAATCTCGAAATAAAATCTTGAACTCCAAAAAATATAAGTCACAAAAGAATATGTAATTTATGATTTTCTTTATATGAAGTTCAACAACATGCAAAACAAAGCAATATATTCAGGGATTATGGTATATTATATTATTTACTCAAAACATTCACTACCCTATCTTTGTTGTGGATTTTATTTTTTATAACACTGATGTTAGTCAGTCGTGTGACTTACTTTTGAAATTGAATGTGAGTAGAAGTGATGCATGCCACTTCTGAGAGTAAACTTCAAGAATCATCATATGGTTCTGCCATCACCCTCCTCCATCTGCTACAAGCATAGCATGTCCTACATAGGGTCTGTTCTCTTCATCCTGGAAGAGTACACAGGGAATAAAGCTTCAGCCAACACATAGTCAAGGTAGAACTATATAACATGAGTAAGAAATACTTCTTCATTTTTGTAACATAGAGCTTGTTACCTTACAGTAGATGCTGCCATAACAAAACCCCTAAAATATGACCCACTAAGTTTGTCACAGAGTAGTGGGTAGCAGGATTAGAGGCTAGAAGGATGGCAACTCATTATGCAGTGGCAAAACATTTAATGAAACTATAGCTACAATAACCTAAAACACAGATAATATACTCAATGACTTTGTGACATTAAGCTAAGAGATTTGGAAACAAAATTACTAGCGAATCCTAAGCGCTATTGGCTTCATTTGACATGGTGGTATAGAAAAAGAAATGAGCTCACAAAAGCATTGGCCAATTTGTAAGCAAATATGAAAAGAAACGAAAGAAAGTCAGAAAGCTGGGGATTTAGAGGGTTGGAAGACGCAACTTATTCTCATATCCAAAAGTAAACCTAAGAATACCTCTGAGTGACACAAGCTGATTAAAACTTAGATTTGGGGAGTCATAGACCAAATCAAAGGTGCTAGGGGTGCTTTTTGTTGAACTGATTATAGCAATAGCTGGTAAATCTTTTCAGGTGCACAAATGGCCTAAAAGAGCCTAAGCATATGTCTTCCCCCACAGAAGTCTGATAAGCTAAACAACAACAACAAAAAAATCCTCTGTGTAAGTCTACAGAAGAGAAGCGTGTCTTGAAAAAAAAATTGCCAATGTGGCTGTTGGTATAAAAAGCTGATGAAGTTGTTGAGAGATTCATACTGCCAAAATAGCCATCAGCCTAGATTAAAAAAAAAAAAAAACAACTGTCTGTTCTAAGAGCAAGAAAATTGTCATCCCCAAGACAACATATTCTCCAGTGCTCTTTTCAGATGTGGTCCAGTGAGGATAAGGGACAAGGAAAACCTGCCGAGACAGTAGAGTCAAGAGTTCTCTAGAAGCATGGGCTGGAGAGGTAGATACATAAAGAGAAAAATGAGCCTCATCAAGAGGCATTTTTCCCATGATGGTGGAGGGTCTTACAACGATTACTCAGTGCTCAGAATTCTGTTCAGCAGATAGTTTTAGTTTTAGTTCATGGGTCTATAAATGAAGAAGAGCTATATCTGGATCTGATGTTAAGGTGATCACAAAATCCTGGATCTATAGTCTGGTGCTGTGATGGGATATATCATTTCCTTGGGGATGGGGAGAGTGTATTATTACATGAAAGAGTAAGATGAATATTTGTGACCAAGACAGCAGGTTGCAGCCAATTGTACTATTGTTTTTTACTCTTCACTATAATTTTCTGTAAGGGGGTTATACATCCCTGTCCTTTGCTGTTTCTTGTAGTGTCCCTCCTGTGATACATCCTTCTAACTGATAACAGGTTTAGCCAGTGAAACTATGGAATTGATATGTGCCATTTTCTGGCAGCTATAAGAGTCATCACACGGTTTTGCCTTTTCTCATTTTCCTTTACAATGACACTGAGATAGGTGCTATTCCTGTAGCCTGAGTCATGAAATGAAGACATGGAACAGAGCCAAAGCTGACTCATAGGCACCCAGCCAACCAGCACCAATGTATACTTGAGCAAAAAAATAAATAAATAAATAAATAAATAAATAAACAAACATCTCTTTGTAGAAGTTAGTACTATAGCATAAGTTAGTAAAGTGTTAATTCAGGAATATACATAAGTGAGAAAAAATGAAAAATGAGACAATTTTAAAGACAAAATTTGGGACAATCATTCCCTTTAGTGGGGAGGCAGGAGAAGACAAGAAGCACAAGCATATTTATTTAGGTGGTGGGGATATAGGTGTTTATTATATTATTCTTTCACTTTCCAAATACAGATGGTAGATAGATGGATAGATTGATAGGACATATTATATGGTTCATACATATGTGTGAGCACATGGGCAAAAATATACACACATACATGCCTATGTATGTTTTATATGCAAATATACTCTTATATGTATGTTATAGTCTGTTGTTTATATGAAACATTTTGTAATTATAACTGGGGAAAACTATTTTAAACTATTAGATAATAAACTAACACCTGCTTTGACCCATGCTTCTTCCCAAACCACACTAGAATAATAGAACTGTAGAAATTTTAAAAATGGCAAAACAACACAAAGACAAGGAAAATGGGAGACGAGAAACAGTGATAATATTTTGACCTAGACAAAAGAAACCTGAAGCTTAGACTAGTAGCCTAAGAAGCCCCATCTCCAAATGATTCATATCAAATTATTCCAGAAAAGTTCATGAACTGTAGGCACAATGTCCTTTGAAAATGGTATTCAGTTAATGCTGAAAACAGGAATTACCATAAAATCCTAAAATTCACAGTTGGACCCCCACTTCTACTCCACCACAAGCAGCTGGGTTACTTCTCATTCTCTACCCTGCAGAAGACTGGAGGTTTAATTTTGAAGACATTGAACTACAAGACATCAGGCAAAGCTGATCCAAAAAACATCGTATTAAAAAACCAGGAGATCAAATAATAATTCGCAGCAAAAAATGTTCCTCCACTTTTTACATTTTCAATGCCAGAATGACTCGTAAAGAATTAGCAGTTAATGCTACAAAGAGATTAAAATGATTATTCTTCCAGGGCTGTTACAACTCCTAAAATGTGGATATATGGGGAATCCTGAGTCATTCAAAAAACAATTTCTTGAGTGGCTACTATATGACAAGAATGCCCTAAGCAGAGGAGATACAAGAAAGAAATTGTTCCTTGCGCTCTCAAGTGGTGAGAGTTTGAGGGTGTGAGGAGACATTAAACAAATACTTACACAAGTAATTAATGAATTATAATGATAAAAAGTGCTTCATTGGTGACCATTCTGGTAAATATTTTAACATCAGGAAATGAATACTTAACTGCTGTGATGTGGGTATCAACTAATCAAAATAGACCTAGTGGTAAAATGTTCCAGTGCCTTGCAGCTAAATAGCATCACTGAATATAGTAAGTAATAGCCTCTCATGCAAAATTTGGTTATTCCACTTTTATTATTATTACTATCAGAAATGAAAGGAATGAAAGGAAATGAAATGAAAATGAAAGGAAAACTCTTACGGAGCATAGAGTCATATGATATTATGGTCATACTATGATACTAAAAACAGTTGAACTGTAATATGTCAGGTGACTTGTCATCCTTAAATACAGTTAACTCATCTTTTCCCACACCTATAGGACAAGTGAGGACTAGTAGAAATAATCATCAGGTCCTGATTATTAGATGATCGAAGAATTCCACAATGCTCCTTGCATTTTAAATGATGTTATTTTATTTTAGGAGGTAGGGATCAGAGTCCGCAGTCAGGGAAATGTTGAATTCCGCTTTTTGAGGTGACAGTATTAAGACCTGGAGCCAATACAGAAGTTAGGGGTTTTTTTTCCCTTCCCTTCCCTGTAGCATCTGGGGTCTTAAATTTGGATTATGGAAGTCAGAAAGGGTAGGAGTCTAAAGGTTTTAAAGAAATCACCTACAGAGTGGAGGTTAAAAAAGAGTCCTCTTGATGTGTTTTGAATTCTTCGAGAGTATCTAAGCAGCCTTTTTTCTTTCCTCACTCAGCTCTTTCTGCCTCCCTCATGCTCTTTCTCTCTCCTATCCCCCATTCCAGACTTCAAGGTGACCTCCTCCTCGTGGTGGGTAAATGATAGATGAGAGAGACCACCCGGCTGGGCCTACCACACTGCAAGTGCCACCCCAGGTCTGGTAGGGTTCAGAGAGGCCCCCCCATTTAGAACGCTTTGTATTTTTTGTTACACTGTTCTCCCAGCACTGGATAAAAAACATGGCTTGAACAATAGAGCTGTGTGAGATTTAAAATATCTGAATACATAATAATTTCGCCCAGCTTTCAGAAAAAACTAAAAAGTAAATAACAAAAACCACTCCTCAGAATGTGTGAACCTAAATTTTCAGTCACTTTGGAAGCATTTTCTTCTTTTTCTAGTTTTTCATTATCTAGGCCAGTTGGCAATAAAACAGCATTTAATTATACATAAACGTGAGAACTCTGGTGAGAGAATATGGGTTGTGATCTACTCAGAACTAGTTTGAGGCCAGAAATTGTTCATTCTTGATGCCTTCATTCTTATCTGCTTTCCCACTATTTTGTACTTTTATTTTTCCCCGAAATTTTTCTTTCTTGACTTTTTTTTTTTTTTTTTTTTGGTATATGGCCTTCATTTTCTGTTTCCTTTCATTATTTTCTCTTTTAAAAGTCCCACCTTTACTAAAGTAAAAGCAGTTTCCTTGCAGGAAAAGAAAGAAAGAAAGAAAGAAAACTATTTTGTGCAGGAAATAATTACTCAAAATTGGCAGGATTTTTTTGAGTTGGTTTTTTTTTTCAGCAATGTAAATTGTAGTCACATTAATGAGATCACATTTTATAGTGAAAGGTACTTTCAGGAAAGGTATGATAAAAACATGCTCCATTTAAACTTGAAGCTTCTCCTGGAAATGCATTATGGACTTCATTTGAATAAGATTTATCCTGTGAATCTGTTGCTTCTTACAAATTTTGAGAAAGTACCCTGTTCTTCCTGTCAGTGGCAGGCAGCATCTTTTTAATTTTTTTTCCCCAATAATATTGCAGTACTCCAGTACTCATTTTAAAGATAGATGGATTTTTTTTCTCTCATAAAGAAGAACATTGTGGGGGAAAAAACGCTGGATGTGATTTCAAAAAATGTCAAAATATGTCAAACGCAGATACCACTCAAGGGTTTCATTAACTGAAGCTTTGGTGATAAGTGTCATCTTGTCAAAGACCCACCCATCTCTTCCAATACATTACCAAATGTACTAATTTCCTTGCCGAGCTTGATGTTTATTGTATAGCTGAAATTGAAAATGGTCGGTAATGGAGTGAGCTTCAATCCAAGACCAATTCTGAATCTAAATTACTTGCTTCTTTCAATAGCATCGACAGAGGAGAGCTTTATGCACCTTGTACCTAATCAACCCTTACTGTGACCCTAAATTCAGCAGTCTTCAGAGATTAATAATAAAATCCTCAGTTCAAACAATTATTTGCCCTGAACAAGTTGCCCATTTCTTATGCTGGGAATGAAAGAATGTGACATTATTTTTTAAAAGCTCTGCATGTTGTGGCCCACCATTTATTTTTGATCTCTGACCCCCCCCCCGCCCCCCGTTGCAGCCTGATTGCAAATCCCACATGCTTACTTGAATATTTTTGGGGGGTGGGGAGGGGGGAGTAGTGAGAAGATTTCTTTGTTAGCATTTTAATATGCCTGTTCTCATTCCATATCCCCTTATAGTTCTGTTTTTCACAAAATAAATGAGATATATTTTATCAATATATATTTCTAAAGTTTTTAATATACAGCTATTGATCTTGGAAAGCATGACCTAATTCTGGCTTTGTACAAAACTACTCTGAGTCTCTAGAAGATAAACTCTCTGGAAAAATCAACTATATCTCTACTTTCTCAAAGAATAAGGTTCAGAGAGTGTCTTATAGAGACTCAAACCCTAAGTAATCTTTTAATCAGTTATTTTTCTTCCTCAGTTCTGCTTGGCAATGTAGATGATAGCCCTTGAGTGAGATTAGCTGAGCCATATCAAATTCTTTTACTCATATTTACAATGAAAAATATTTTGTTACATTCAGTGCCAGAGGTGTTTTGTTTGTTTGTTTGTTTGGCTTTTTTTTTTCTCTGTGTCTCAACTTCCTTATGTTCAATTAGTATTCATTAGTGTGGTTATGATGATAGAAAAGCTTAATCCTTGCTCTTCATAACATTAGGGAGTTGGGGGAAAGTTCTGAAACAGAACAGTAAAGGAAATATTTGGACACCCTAAATGGCTCCTTTGATTCATCATCGGGAGTCAGTCTTCTGTCTAGGAGCCTGCTAGTGGAGGGAAGAGACCCATAGTGCATCGCTGTCCTAGAAATTCTGCCTGACATTTGACATTGTCAACATTTCCTCTGGCTGTCTGCTTTTGGAGGAAAACTCTCCCTAAGGACTGCCCTGCTTGACAATATGAGTGTCTCCAGAAGATTCTCCTGTCTTTTGAATGCATTTTTTATGCCCAACAGCAATAATGGCCATCTAAGTATTGATTATATATTATGTCTGCTGAGGTGGCAAGTACATTATTGTTGCAAAAGGCTGAGAGGTTGAGAAACTAGGTTATCTATAAACTCTCTCGCCATTGAGTATTTCTTCTAGTGAGGGTCAACATACAAAGCTGTCTTTGGACTTTATTTTACCTTATTCTGTGATTCCAATTGATGGATAATGCAATGAGATGGCCAACATATTCCAAGTTCTTTGGAAACACACTCATGTTTACCATGGAAAGGACATAAATTTGTTCATCACCACAAGGGGACAGTAGTCTTATGGAGGTCTGATACATGAGGAAGGCTAGGAATTACCCAGGGTGGTGCCCTACCAGGGCACCCAGATGCTAATTAGCAGCAGTGAATTGGTTAAGTAGACTTTGAAAGGCAGTCAGGACATAATCTAATACTTTCTCTTTCATCCAAAAAAATACAATAGATGGTATATAGTAAGTCTGCTGTGTATAGTAACAGCAATAAGGACACTGAGCTTTTATTATAAACTGAATTACATCCCCTGTGTGGGGACACTAGAGAGCCTATCGTATAGTAAGAATTCAGCTGAGATCACAAGCTTGCCTCACCTAAACCTTCTGTGATGTGATGAGAATGACTTTTGGTTACCGTACATCAAAGAGGGTCTAGCAGGCTAAACAGTGATTGATCCATTCTCCTCTTTCAAGTCCTCTCTTCAAAAATAGCTTTAAAGCAATCATCTAATAAGTGTCAGAATAGAAGATAGAAAATGTTAGTACAAGTGCTAGGCATATGTCTACACTAGCTAAATTTTCTGCAAGATGTTCAATGACTGAATAAGGTTTCCGGAGTAAATGCTATCATCTTGTAAGAGGCAAGAAGCACTAAATGGGCTGCCATTGACATGGAAACAATGCTGAGATTTAAAGTGATTTAAGGCAAAATACTGTGATTTGCTCTACTAGCAGAGAATTCTGTTAAGAAAATTTGGGAATAATTTTATTTATATACAAAATCTGGCATAAGACTTGCATATGTACACAAAGGAAATAGTATTTTCATAATATTCTTTCACAGATGAATATTGTGAAAGCTGAGTTAAGGGGACCAAACATGTGACTGACCCAATGTGATGGTCATTAGAGCTATTCACAAATATTTTGATTCCCTTCTTCCTTGCTTCCGAAGTCAGATCTGGCCATATGATTTGCTTTGAATGAAATGTGAGACTAAGTGAGTTATGTCACATCTGGATGGAACTCTAAGAGCTAGTGGAAGATTTGTTACATCCTTGTCTCCTTGTCTTGATGACTGTGGAAGCTTGAGTCAAGATGAAGCCTCCTGGATTCCTGAATCATTATTATGAGCAGATCTTGCTGCTAATCTGCACTGGACATGCAGGATGAGCAAGAAATAAACCTGCATTATGTTGAGCCACTGAGATTTTGGAGCTGTTTGTTACCACACCATAACCCAGCCTATCCAGACAGACACATCACAGTATTAAGTGACACTAAGTAACTTAATACTTCTATTAGGTCTGAGTAATGTAAAATGGCATATGGTAAGTTATCATTGTGGATCGTATGCCTTCATTTATGCGGGCCAAAAAGTATGTATTAAGAATATACTATGTGCCAGACAGAGTACGTGGAAATAACAAATAATTGCTGAATGTGGTTTGATGTGTCACCCTTTGTTACCTCTTTGCTAAATCCCTGAAGAGTCAATGAATAAGGGTCAAAGTGTTCACTGCTTTAGTATAACTAATGAAGATAAAAAATAATCTAAGATTAGTGGTGTCTTGACTTTTTTTTTTTTTTAATGAATGGCAGTGTTTCAGAGGACAGTGTATTGGAGGAGAAAATGGGTTTACTTCAGAAAATCCTGAGATTTCTTATATTGGCCAAATATTTGTAATTCTTAACCCCTACAATTCCGCCATTCCCTAACCACATCAGGCACTTCCCAGGTTTGCACTCTTGTTCAGGCTATGTTCTGCCTTGAAGGTTCTTCTTAGCCCCTTCTCATCTTTCAGAGACGAGCTGAAATGTCTTTCCTTTCATGAAATTTTGTTTGCTCTGTCTCCCCACAGCATCAGGTACAGACCTCTACTTAGCACTTATTTCAGTCCACTTTACATTATGATTATTGTTTACATGATAGAACTTCCTGCTGTAAGACTCGATCCCCCCACCCATAAAGACTGTACATTCATTGTAAGTAAAGGCTTTTGTTTTTTTCCTGCTTTACGTATCTCCAATCTGATGCCCCTCCTTACAGCTCAATACATGTTAATTGATATTTGAATTGATTTGAGAGATTTGTTTGGGTGTGATCATGGATTTCTTAAAACAGATTGCAATTGCCCCAGCTCGGAATATTGAAGAAACAAAGAAACCCTTTCAGCTCTAAGAAGGGCGGTTGTAAAGCTGATACTTTTGGCTACTCTTGGGGGAATTAGTTCTCTTTTGGCTAAGAACCAAAGCCTGCCTCCTGAACACCCATCACACTTAGCTAATTTCCATTCTCCCCAGGGACCAAGACAGAAAGACAAAAGAGGAAGGAAGTAGGCATTTCAGAAGAAATGAAACCCACCCACAAAGAGCCAGTTGAAAGGGAGAAATGAGGAGGGTAGGAGGGAGTTGGTGTTAAAAAAAAAAAAAAAAAAAGAAAAGGAAAAGAAAAGAAAAGAAAAAAAATGAATGCAGAATTTAAATTGCATTTCATTATGCATCTTCTCTGCATCATACCAATAACTCTCTTGATTTGCTATCTCTTCCCAGGGTAAGTCCTGGCTGCTCAAAGCTTGTTGCTACTGGAGCAGTGATCAGAAACTCTCAGTGTTTATGCCAAAGATGCCAAGTCACTGTGTTCAGTCCTTCTCTCCCCTTCCCGTTTTCCCTTCCTCACTTGGACCCCAGCATCTACCAGCCAGGACACCTGCCCTTCCCTGAAAGTTTAAACCATGAGTAATAAATACGAGAAAGAAGCATGTAGTTTTCCTCTCATGGTTTGTCAGCCACTTTAACTTTTCACCATTCAGTCTGTTTCTTGCCTGTCATTCTGCAGCAAGATTGAGAAAACCAATGACTTTGGCTTCAAAGAGGTGGAGGATTGAATCCTAGTTCTCCCACAAACTTGCCTTAAATACCTCAGAATGCTACTCAACCATTTGCCTGTTGTCTTAATCTTGTGAAACAGACTTACGTATGACTGTGTAAAGTGATTGTGGTAAGGATAGGCGATAGGGTTGTAAAGTCACATAGTTGGTGCTCAGTAAATCTTACTACTGTTATTATGAATAAATATTTTTCAACTATTTTTCTTCTTCTTTGTGAAGTTTCCACCATAATGATCTTGGTTGTGTCCTAATGATTGCATGTCTAATATGCTGTTTCTTCTAAGTCATCTTTCTAAACATAGATATCATAGCGTGGTACCTTCACAAGACCCATTCCATACCTCCAAAACTATTAAAAACTTTCCAGTCATTCTTTGGGGTGTATATAAAACCTTTAACCCAGTTTATCTCATGAAGGCTGCAGCAATCTGGTATCTGTATCTAGTCTCATTGCCCATTGTTCTCCTAATTTTAACTGTGAGAAACTGTTTCTCTAAGGAATTCCAAAGAGTCACAGCTCTCAAGGTCCACGTAATAGACCTCCTATGTTGAGACTGGGTTTGGCCTGTGACTTGCATTGAGCACTAGGAAGTCAACACCTGTGACCGAAGCAGAAGCTTGATAAGTATTTATACACTGGGGCTCTCCCTCTTGAAACTCCGCTGGTATCATGTGAAAAAGTGCAGTCTGGTCCGGCCCTTTAAGTATGAGCGACTTCATGGAGAGGGTTGCCAAGCTATCTTGGATATCCCAGCTGAGTCTAACCCAAGCCAATGCAGCTACGTGAGTGTACTCAGCCAAAGCTAGCAGAAAAACCATCCATCCAATGCATACAATTATGAGAAATATTAAGGCATTGTTGTTTGAAGCCGTGTTCCAGAGTAGTTTGTTATACAGCAATAGATAACTAATACAGTGCCTTTTTTCTCCAAAATAATGAGCAACTATAGTTTTATGAAAACATCACTTTTTGTCACACATCACATTGGTTTGCAAATGCTATTTCTTGTGCTGGTAATGCCCTTCACCCTTGTCTGTTACTCTTTGTATCCCAGCATATGCAGTGGAGGCTGGCATATACTAAGTGTTCAATAAAGACTGAATAAATACACTTAAAATGTCAAAATATGCCACAAAGCCTTCAAAGGTGTACACTGTGTCCCCCATTGTTCAGATTGGAATTTTAGAAATGTATCCATGTTGGGGCGCCTGGGTGGCTCAGTCGGTTAAGCGGTCGACTTCAGCTCAGGTCATGATCTCACGGTCCGTGAGTTCGAGCCCCGTGTCGGGCTCTGTGCTGACAGCTCAGAGCCTGGAGCCCATTTCAGATTCTGTGTCTCCCTCTCTCTCTGCCCCTCCCCTGCTCATGCTCTGTCTCTCTCTGTCTCAAAAATAAATAAACGTTAAAAAAATTTTTTTTAAAAAGAAATGTATCCATGTTGCTACTTTTATGAAAGAAAATAATGGTTTACATGCAGCTACATACTCACAAAGATACTACAGAAAATGTCTTAGCTTGAAAAGAGATTTAGGTTTTATTAAAAATAAAACAAGTTCTTTCACTACTTAGTTAGCAACTTAAAAATTATAATATCCAGAGCTAGCAAAGGTGTACAATAGTCATCATACATTATTGGTACCAGGGAAAATCAAGGTGAAATTTGGGAGATGAATTCTGGTACATGTATTAAGAGCCATAAAAAATACAGGTTTTCTTTGATCCAGTAATTCCATTTCTGGCAGTTAGAAATTCCATTTCTAACTCATGGAAGTACTCCAAAATACAGAAAAATAGGTATGAGAACATTGGGTATGGCATGATTTGTTTTGGAAAGTATAAATAAGTTAGATTCCCATCAGGAGGAACTTGGCTCAATCAGTTTGGGTGAATCCATTTAGTGAAATGTCATGGGCCATTTAATAGCTATGAAGTCCATCATGGAAAATACAAAAGAGGAAATATTAAGAGGAAAAAAATAAGAATGAATAACTAACAATATAAAAATACAAATGTAAAAAGAATTATAAGGAATTATAGGTAATTTTCTCTCTTTCTCTCCCAGATTTTATGTAATCTTTTAGTATTATTTTGATAATTTAAATAGAATTTTTAGAAGACCAAATGAAACACAACATATAATACTATATAAAAGTATATAGTATTATAAGAACAATTTGGTGCTAACTTTTAATATAACTCTCTACCTGAGTCTGACCCCTTGTAATAATTGCTGTTACATTACAGAATCCAGGGATCATGGTGTTTCACCATCTGGTTTATACCATCTCTTTAATCAATATTTATGAATATACTTTTCAGGGGTTTTATGAATCATTGTACCTTATAGAAGGTTTTTTTCTGTTTGTTTTTAAATTAAGTTATTTTGTGAACATCACTGGTACTCAAGCATTTTGTGAACATTATTAATACCTGCTGCCTTTTATATGGAGCAGTTTATATTGAGAAGGATCCCTCATGATGGTGGTGAAACTCTATGCCAGGATGGATTTACATATTCCATTTAAAAACCTGCAGCTTGGAGAGAGATTTCATCCCAGTCCCAGACACATGCCCAAAGAAAATCACTGGAGCAAGACTCATGATAAGTTCCCAATGACTTCAGCTCTTCCTGCAGATTGGAAGGCCTCCAAAATTTCTATCTTAGCCACTATGACTTTCACAAGGTCCAGTCACACACTTCCAGATATATTTCTGCTGGGATGATCTGCTTTCATTAAAATTCAATACACCTAAAATGGCCCCAACTGATTATTCTCCTGACTTTCATGTTTCTCACATCAGTATCCACTTTCTAAGTCACTTAAACCCCCCCAAATCAGAACATTAATGATATTCTTCCTCCTTCATACAGATACGAGTTCAACAAGCCCTGTCTGTTTTGGTAATGCTAAAATTATTGCTTTTCTCCACCTCCATGCTTATTTAGGTTTTACCACTATTTCAGAAGTCTTCAAATTAATCTCTGCCTCTTCTCTTCTTCCCTGACCAATCCCACTGTTATATGAATATGTCTAGAGTGGTCATGCAACATTCCGGGACACTAAAAAATTTCAGTACATTCCTTATTACCAACTTGGGTTAAATCACCTATAGCATTCAAAGCTGCTTATCATTTAGAACCAATCTACTTTTCTAGCTTCATTCTCTCACAGCTGCCACATTATACAACTCTGAGGGCACCATTTACGTTACAGAATATACCTGCTCACTATACCTCTAATAGGTGTAACCATACAACTCAGTGTGAAGGGTGCTCTCTGGAGTTGTGCAACATGGAGCTCAGTAACATGGCTCTCTTCCATTCCGGCCAGACAAACCCCATTCTGTGAAAGGGCCCTTTCAGCCTCTGCATGTTTGGATTCTCTCTGCCTAGCAAGCCTTGCCCCGCCATTAATATCCCTTCTCTTGGAAACCTTGCCTGGTTTCCTCAACCCTTTCCCTGTCTTCTGGCATCACTCTAATTATATTTGTTAAGTTCATGTGTTGAGATAGGTGGGAATTGGACCGAAGTAATTTTTAATCCCTCCTCATTTCAGCACTATCTTTTCTCCACACCTTGGGCAAGTTACTTTACTTCTCTGAGCCTCATCTTCCTGTAAAATGGAGGTAATATCACCCACCCATTCCCATAGAGCATCTGGAAGATTAAATGAGATCACAAATGTGACGTAACACACTTGGCATAGTTCCTAGCACATCGTGAATGGTCCACATACATTATTTGTAGTGGTGGAAGTGGCAGCTGCCCCTCAAGTAACGGTCATGGTTTCTATTTATTTTCCTAGCTGGGAAAGGGAGGCCCATGGAGACTGTGCCACTTACAAGCTGTGAAGCCCAGAAAAAGTTCTCCTTACCTTTTGGAATCTTGTTTTCCTTTCCCAATGAAATCAAATGACGCAATGAGTAAGAAAATACTTGGTAGACTAGGCAGGTTGTATAAATGCAGGGTGGCAACATCAGCATAAGCACCTGGGTGACAGAGTATTCTTTTATCCCTTATTCCCCTCTGGGCCTTGCACCACCATGTGGATAAGCATGCTCAGTCTACTCCTATACGACCTACTGAATGTTTGAGCAGAACTTTGTATATGAGTCCAAAGAGTTATGGAACATAGTTGTTATTTGCTTTTAGAGTTTGAAGAGATTTTAGAGGTTGTTTGCTTCAGTACCCCATCTCACTGTACCTACCGTCATGTCCAGGGTCATAAAGAGATTTAGTAGCTGAACTCAGATCTGTATCCAATTTCTCAGGGTTTTCTTCCCATTATTCTTTGCTGACTCCCTATATTAAGCTCTCATAAATGAAAAAAGTCTACATTTAAATGTTATTCATTTTTACATTAATCAGAAACTTAGCAACCTAGTTAAGGGACTTGAAAGGGTTTTCTTTTTTCCACTTCTTTGTTTTAAAAAAGTTTATTTATTATTTCGAGAGAGAGAAAGAGCAGAGTGAGGGGCAGACAGAGAGAAAGAAAGAACCCCAAGCAGGCTCCATACTGTCAAAGCAGAGCCTGATGCGTAACTCCATCTCATGAACCGTGAGGTCATCACCTGAGCTGAAATCAAGAGTCAGACGTTTAACCTACTGAGTCACCCAGGCGCTCCTTTTTTCACTTCTTTAATGCCACTCCTGCTGTTACCATACAGCATGGTTGTATCTTCATCCTCCTTTCCCCGACACAACTCTGTTAGAGCACTTGAATGTACCATTGCCACTAACACTACTCAGATGCTGGGAGTTCCTTGAGGTGAAGGAACTTGTCATTTACATTCTTTTAATCTTCCTTAACACCCAGTAATTTATTATAGAGGTTTTATGATAATGGATGAATGGATGGATGGTAGGATAAAAAAAAGGGAATAGTGATAGAAGGCCAGACGGAGTGAGGAAGAAAAGCAAGCCAACTTACTCCTTTGCTACCAAGCTTCAAGCACATTTTAGAGTAAGTTTTCAGAGATATCTTGAGTTCATTTTGTTTTAGCATCCCTTAATCCAAAGATTACCAACTGGTGCCCTCTGGGCTAAATTCAATCCAGGCATCTATTTTGTACCCTTCCCATATTGGCCCTCCAATAGAAATAAAGAAATAAAGAAATTCATATTGTAGTGAATTCTTTGCCAACGCTTAAAATTGGGAATGTCATATTTTAAAAGAATCCCGGTTTTTCTGGAAAACTCAGCAACAGTGGTCTTATACTTACATCCCCTTTGGACAGGGCAGACACTGTCCTATGTGCCAAAGTAGCAGTCACTGACATGGATAATAGTCAATTGTCATTTATCATTCATGTTCAAATTTTTAAAAACTCTGACTCCTACTTCTTGCTTATTTTATTTACTTGGTCCCATTAGACTTTAGAGTTCACTGCTCTGGCTTGCTTCACCTGGTATCACAACCTCTACCCCACACTAAAGGAAGAAAAAGATTGAAGAAGAGAAATTTTACGAAAGTAATGTAGTAACAGTACTCACTCAGCTTCTTCCATGTGTCTGGACTGTACTACTTTACATATCCTAACAGTGTACTCTGTGGATCAGCAACTAGTCTTATCACCATTTTATAGTTGAGGAAACTGTGGTTTAGATATTAGGTAAGTCGTCTGAGGTTACAATTCACAAGTATTTATAATCCAGATATTTCTGCCTCCAAAGCCTATCGTTGGAACCATTACACTGCCTTTGTACTCTTTCTTTACATATAAATGATGAAATCAGCACTATAATATACTTTCTTCATCTCTTAGAAAAAGCAAATAAATATTGATTAACTGCACTCAAGCAATTTTAAATTAGGCACTCAATTTTGAAGTGCTCCAAATCGTGCCTATTTGTGTTCATGCGGTGGTGGGCTGGCATTAATAACATGCCTGGATAAATTCCCTCAGCATTTGGTAGTTTGAAACATCCAACATACAGGTGGGAAGATGTGTATAGCAAAGAAGTACCAGAAAATCTCTTTCTTTTCTTTTCAATTGAACTTATTGTGACACGTAGGGAATTCATTCTGAAAGATGGTGGGTTTCTTAAATGGTGGCTAATTCTGATGCATCTGCAAACACTTGACTCTTTGGGTACCCGAGCTCCTTCTGCAGTCATGTGTGCAGAAGGGGACGTTATCACGGAATCAGAGGCAACCCAGACTCACTGTCATACTCTCCTGCCCCCTTGCAGCATGGGAAGGCTTCTTTGCAGTCTCTTTTTAGTTAATAGCTCCTATGTCTTCATTAAATACATTGGTCTGGTTCAGTTTTTTCCTGGTAACATTTCATTTTTCCTTTTAATTGTGCCCTGTGAAATTTTTCGAGAAATTCTTATTTAAAACAAATGCCTACTCCTACCCCCAACCATTATTATGCAGCATTATAATAACAGATCTTATTGGCTGTTCCACACTGTACGGAAGGCACAGGAGACCTTGTCTAACTGTTTATATCAAGGACTATGCAAGCAAAAACCCTAAGTTCATGTAGTGAGCCTGCAGTAGGGTGGAAAGTTGCTTCATTCAAGGGATACCCAAGGGTATTAGAAGGATTGCTGCCTTGTTTTTATGTGAATGTCTTGCAAGAATACGTGCCCACAGCTAAAACAAACAAAAAAATTGTTAAGCCTGTTTGTCGCCCATTTCATGATCGTAAACCTTCTAGGGAGTCATAACCTAAGCAGCAGTCTGGCCAAATGGGAACAAATGATCAGTTAAATGTAACTGGAGACAGTCTCACAGGTTTTAAATTGTTTTTCTCCTAGTAGGAAGAGTGTGTTCTGATGTTTAACATAGATGTTTGGATTTGATCAGGAATTGCATTCCTGACAACATCCTGGAATACACTGTACATTAGAATTTCAGAATACATATTAATGTCTTCGTAAGTGTTCAGTTCACTGGTTTATGCCCTTTTCATTTGACAGCTGCCACAAGAAGCTCCTTTCTGTGGCAGCTCTCAAGTAATGTGATTTCTGGGGTGCTGAAATCCTTTCTCAAATCCCCACCTAAGAATATGATCCCCACAAATCTTTCCCCTGGGCTGGGAATTCCCACCATTAGTTACTGCTCTGTCAGGAGAGACTGCTGTCCCTGGGAAATGTGGCCCATTAAGATCTATTAGATCCGCCGCTGTAAAACTGATACATTTATTTCTCTGGACTTATAAATTTTCCCACCTCTGTACCTAGGCAGGGGACATTTGGAATGTTCTTATACATTTTTGTGCCATATCCAGTTGCTTCTCAAAAATCAAAGAATATGGCCCGAATATTACATCCGCCATAAAAATCATCCCTGACTGCTCCAGCCCCAAACACTGTCTACCACATTAACACTGTACATATTTATGCCTTCACTAATTCATCATTAAGTGAAGAATAGGATGTTAGAAAAATATTGAAAACAGAGAAATAAACATGCGGGTTTGCCTTTGGGTCATTTCCCTCAGGGCAACTCTTCTCTAAGTAATACGTGACCCAGAGGATAAATGCAATGACTTTAGATGATGCATGGATTCTTTTTTAATTTCAACTATTACTTATTTAGTTTTACATGTATTGTCTAACTACATTTGCTACCTAAATGATCCTGTTTTTTTTAAAGCATGGAAGTGATACAAAGGTTTTTTCTTCTCTCTTCTTTCCAAAGGTTTTAAAAAATAAATATATTTGACTAAAAAAGAAGCACGTAAAGTTAATGGGAAACATTTAAATTATAATATAGGCAATACAAAGATATAGCAAAAACAAAAAACAAAAAAACTGTGAGGTAGATACTCAGCATTTATAGACATCAGGAGAATCATTAAGGGAATATGTGAAAACTAGAATTTAGAAAGTTGTTTTAGGAAAAACAGACCTGGAAATAAAAAATTGGTAAATGCAACTTGGTTAGGGCTGTGATAGGGTTATGATAATACATCTTTAGGATCCCACCCAAGCTATCAGCTGCCAGGGATGGAGCATCAGAGACAAACTGGCTTGTGTACTGCCTATTTGATCCCCCATATCTGACCATGTCTGAGTGTATATCTCATCTCCTTAGAAACTACTTGAGGGGCGCCTGGGTGGCTCAGTCAGTTAGGCGGCCGACTTCGGCTCAGGTCATGATCTCATGGTCCGTGAGTTCGAGCCCCGCGTCGGGCTCTGTGCTGACAGCTCAGAGCCTGGAGCCTCTTTCAGATTCTGTGTCTCCCTCTCTCTGACCCTCCCCCGTTCATGCTCTGTCTCTCTCTGTCTCAAAAATAAATAAACGTTAAAAAAAATTAAAAAAAAAAAAAAGAAACTACTTGAGCCTTGGCCCAAGAGGGAAGGATTCCCTATGCCTTATCATCCCTCCACACAGTAGTGCGTGCATGTGAACTAATTGTTCCTCAAGTTGATATCTAAGGAAATGCATTGTTTTTCATGGATCTAGCAGATAAAATAGAAATGGATGTACATTTTAGACTTGTCATCTTACCACCTTCCGGATTTATAATCTTAGTATCTCTCAATTAGTAATAAAAATTCCCTCATATTTTGTTGTTGTTGTTGTTGTTTTTTTTACAGTGTCCTGATAAATGAGCTAAAGCTCTTGGGAAATACCTTACCAAAAAAGATTGTGTTTCAAAGAATAACCAAGATCCAGCTAAATAGGACTCTGTAGATTGAGGAGAGGGGAGCTAGTTATAAATCCTGGAAACTCGGAATTTACAAGATTCTACCCAAGATCTCTGTAAAACATCTGTCGTGAAGATCTGAGTAACTTCACGGCTTGATACAGGCAGGGCACACACGTTTCCTCTCCAACTTCACTTTCTTTTCTGTCCTCTGGAGTCTCCATGTAAGGCAGATCCCCTAGGAAATAGCCTAACTCTGAGAAGAACCCAGGTTTGGGTGTCAGACATCTCCCGGGTTGGAATCGTAGTTCTGCTGCTATGAGCTGTATGACCTTGAGCATGTTACTTAACTTCTCCATGTTTCCTCATCAGTAAAATAAGATTCATAGCACCGTATCTTTACAAGGTTTGTTACAAAGTTTTGAGATAAGGAATGTAAAACACTTGGGATATATGGTGGGATTCATTTTATGATTATTATTGTATAAAAGAAAGTTTTTCTGGAAACAGTGTTATTTTGACAATATGAGGTGGATTACTCTTAATATCCAAAATTTAAGATGAGCCTGGAAGTAAGAAAGAAAGAAATACATGATGCACATAGGTTCTCGCACATCAGCTGAGATCTTGCTAGAAATGCAGAATCTCAGGCTCCAACCCAGGCCTACTGACTCAGAATCTGCATTTAAAAATGATCATCAGGTGAGGCCGGTGCATCTTAGGATGGGATAAACACTGGTGAGTGGTATTTCCTCTTCCTCTGTTTTTTAATCCTGGACAAGAGGAACTTGTCAGACAAACTTCATTTCTTGAGCAGCTCAAAAATAATGAAAAACAACAAAAAGAGTACCATGCACTCTTTGAAGCACTTGGCATGCATTAATTTGTTTAACCCCCACAGCAGCACAATGAAATGCATACTGTTATCATTCCCATTTTACAACTGAGGAAACTGAGGCACAGAGAGGTTAAGTCACTTAACAGGAGCTATACAGCTAGTAAGTGCAGGTTCTGGGATTGCAATCCAGGAATTATGGCTGTAGAGTCTTTGCTCTTAACTACCATGGATTCCAGCTTCTTCTTTCTACCACTTCTCTAAATCGTGGTTGAACTAAAATATGTGATCCAAACACGGATGCACCTGCATCTTCCCTCCAGGCAAATATTTTGCCCCCAAACTCCCTGGTTTCATCTAGAAGTGAATCTAGAAGTAAAGGTTCACAAGCCTTAATCTTCCCCAACTGCCTCTGTCAGTGTTTAGAGCTGCATTTCTTCTTCCTAGACTTAGTAGGAGCTTCCTTGGCTGACTTGCTGTCATGATATTTCTCCCACTCCAGGCTGTTCAAATTCTATAGCCAGAATTATCTGGTAGCTCTGATCACCTGTTCCCATTTCAAAACTTCAAAAGCTTCCCTATTTGATTATAATGCACCTGCCTCTACTTGAGATCCCAGTTTCCTCCTAGATCCTGCCTCAAACCTGCCTTTTCAAAACTATTTTCAACCATCTGCCCCAAAACATGCACACTCACAGAATGCCCCAGCTGCACGCTCACTTTCATGGGCCATGCTTTTATCTCTCTCTAGAATGCCATTTTCCATATTCCGTCATCCTGAGCCATACTCAGGCCCCTCACAGATACTACATTTTCAAGAGACTCTCTCACAGAAATATCTTGTATTAATATGGGACATGTGCCCTGTACTAGGCTAGTTAAATGTTCTCTGAGTAAAAATATTGACCATAGGTAATGAATGCTACTCAATCTACTGTCAAACTTGACTTCCTGAAGCATATTTATCCAGTTCTCTCTACAAAGTGTCTGGCATCTAAGGAATTGCATAATAGTCCATTAGGGAAGGTATTAGGAGAAGCCCCCCTTCACCCTGGAGCAGATTGCTCTGAGAAATCTTATTCATTCATTGATTTTTAACACACGTGAAAAGCAATGAATCTTGCATGAAGACCAGTAAATAGCTTCATTGCTATCCCACTCCACTCACCTGTTCTCCCTTTATACCTAAGTTTATTTTACATGCATACATATATTTTTAGACATACGTGTAAAAAATAGCTTGAGCTGGAGCCACTGTCCAAAAGAATTCATTTTCTAAAAATGTACTTACCCTTTGATATGACACCTTACTTCTAGAAATCCCAAGAAATTACTGTGAATACATGCAACGATTATGCTACGAGGATGTTCACTGCAGGGTGGTTTATGATAGCAAAAATTCAAAATAACTTAAATGTCCAAATTGATAGTGATTAAATAAATCATACTGCATCAAACTAGTGGCATTCCATAGGTAAAATGGTATTGAAAATGTTTGTGGAAATAGGTTCACAATATATTTTTAATTGAACAAAACATGTACGAAAGAATAGAGAACCCAGAAATAGACCCATATAAATATGTCCAACTGACTTTTGACAAATGTGCAAAAGCTATTCAATGAAGGAAGAGTAGTCTTTTTAATAAATGATGCTGGGGTAACTGAATATATCCAGGCAAAAATAAAATAAAATAGATAAATCTTGACATAAACCTTATACTTCATAAAGTATTTAATAATGGATGATAGATTTAAATGTCAAATGTAAAACTAGAAAATATGTAGAAGAAAACATAGGATAAAATCTTTGGGACCTAGGGATAGGCAAAGAGTTCTTATATATGAAACTGTAAGAATGGTCCATAAAAGAAAAAAAAATTGACAATGATAATGTAGACTGTCAAAATTAAACACTTTTGCACAAAAGGCCCTACAAGGGAGTGAAAAGACAACCTATAAGCTGGGAGAAAGTATTTGCAAACTACATATCTAACAAGGACCTATATTTAGTCCTTGAGAATGAAGAATTCTCAAAGCTCAGCAGGAAACAAAGAATAAAAAAACAAAAATCCAGTTGGAAAATGGGCAAAAGACATGAATAAACATTTCATCAAAGAGGATATATAAATGGCAAATAAACATATGAAAAGATGTTCAACATCATTAGCCATTAAGGAAATGCAAATTAAAACCACAATGAGATGTTACTTCGCATCTATCAGAATAGATAAGTAAAAACTGATGATAATACCAAATGCTGGTGAGGACTTGAAGAAACTGGAGCACTCATTGCTGGCTGGAATTTAAAACGGTACAGTGATTCTGAAAATTAGTTTGGAATTTCTAACAACAATAACAAATAAAACAAAACCTAAATATGCATTTAGTGTACAAGCCAGCACTCACATTTTTGGGCATTTACTACCGAGAAATGAAAACTTATGTCCACACAAAAACCTATACATAATTGTTCATAGCAGCTTTATTTGTAATAGTAAAAACTGGCAATGGCCCGAATGTCCTTCAGTGGATGAATGATTAACTGTGGTACATTCATATGGGAATACTACTCAGCAATATAAAGGGATAAACTATTGATGTGTGTAACAATTTGGATGAATCTCATGGGAATTCTGTTGAATGAGGAAAGCCAATCTCAAAAGGTTACACATGCATGATTCCATTTATATACATTTGCACAATGACAAAATTATAGAGATGGAGAAGAGATTAATGGCGGCCAGGGGTTAGAGATGGGTGGAAGAGGGACAGGGGAGGGGTGTGACTGTAAAGGGGTAATGCAGGGATCTGGGTGGTGATGGAGTAGTTCTGGATCTTGATTGTGGTGTTGATTCTATGAATCTACATGTGTGCTATGATTTAAAAAAATATTTTTTTTAACGTTTATTCATTTCTGAGAGACAGAGACAGAACATGAGCTGGGAAGGGGCAGAGAAAGGGAGACACAGAATCTGAAACAGGCTCCACGCTCTGAGCTGTCCTGACGTGGGGCTCGAACTCACGGGTTGTGAGATCATGACCTGAGCTGAAGTCGGATGCTCAACCGACTGAGCCACCCAGGTGCCCCTACATGTGTGCTATAATTACATAGAACTACACACAGATACAAACTCATGCATGTATATGAGTACATGTGAAACTGGTGAAATTGAATGAAGTCTGTGGATTGTACCAATATGAGTTTCCTGGTTTTGATACTGTACTTCAGTTATCTAAGATTTTACCATTGGGGAGAACTGAGTGAAAGGTACACAGGTACCTCTGTGTACTACTTTTGTAATGCCCTATGAATCTACACTTATTTTAAAATAAAAACTAAAAAGAAAAGAACTATTTTGCTACATGTGGTAACTTGGATGGATTTCAAGGACATTATACTAAATGAGAAAAATCACATCTCAAACAGTTACATAGTGTATAATTCCTTTTATACAAGATTGTGTATTGATGGTTGATGAAAATGTTACTGCAGGCTTTCAAGAACTTAACCCTGAATTTCCTCTAGAAGAAATGATTCAGTATTTGCTAATTGTTTGTAGTGACTTTACAGAACATAACTACCATGAAAACAAGAATCAAGTTTATATAATTCTCATAATGGCAGAATTATATAGACAATACATTAGTAGTTGTCCAGGGACAGGGACAAGGAGGATGGTGATGGAAGGACAGACAATAAAGGATTCCACAAGTAGTTTTAATAATGGAATAGTTTTGTATATATATTATGTAAATCTGTACATGGAATCAAATTGCATGGATGTATACATACACAGGTATAGTTGCTATTATATAAGTGTCAGGTTCCGGCTTTTGATACTATATTACATTTACATGAAGTATAACCATTGGGGAAGCTGGGTGAAGGATATGCTAGACTCTGTACTATTTTTGCACCTTCTTGTAGTTTATAATTATTTCAAAATATTAAAAGTCTGCAAAAGAAAATATATAAATTTTAAACTATACAAACACATATATGTAATTTAAAATTGATAACTACAACTTGAAGTTTCAAGTCCTAATTATAACAGCTGATTATTATAAAAGTTTAGGAGGAAATACCAAAGTTATCTAGGATGATATCATTGTGTGCTAGGGGAAAAGTATCTTTAAATTTAGATTTAGTCTTGACTACAATTAAATTTAGCCAGGATTTAGATTTAAATTTTATTCAGTATAGAGATAACTTTAATGTAACAAAAATTTAATCTATAATGTTAGTGTTTTCCTATAAATTTGGGAATCAACTATATATATTTTATAGTTAACTTTCATATAATTAATTTCATATAATTTAATTTGAAATATTAAAATTTATTTACTACTTGAGTGTGTCCAATAAATTAGCTTGTGTTTCTATCTTAAAATATAATGGATTAAATGAATTAAAATTTTAGTTTAGATTTGGAAGTAAAAGAATTATATTAAGATTACAAATATTATTGGAATATGTAAGAAAAGATTCACCATATATAAAGGTTTAGTGTAACAGAATTACAAAAGTTACTTAAATATTAGGGAAAATTTGTTAAATAGCGGAAGTATTTAATTTCATCTTCAACATATAATATATAGTAAATTTATAAATGCATTATGAAGTTTAAAGAAATTTCACTTATTGTACACTTTTAAAAGTGGTAAAGATATGTAAATAGAATAATAAGATACTCTGTATGTTAACTAACTAGAATTTAAATAAAAACTTGAGGGGTACCTGAGTGGCTCAGTTGATTGAGTGTCTCTTCATTTTGGCCATGATCTATGGTCTTTTGATTTGGTTATGGTCTCATGGTTGTGAGACTGAGCCCCACCTCAGGCTCTGCTCTGAGTGTAGAACCTGGTGGTTGGGATTCTCTCTCTCCATCTCCCTCTGCCCCTCCCCTGTTCTCTCTGTCTTTCAAAATAATAAATAAGTAAGTAAGTAAATAAATAAATAAATAAATAAATAAATAAATAAAAACTTGAAACAAAAAAACCTTCAGAAAAAACTAGACTTATGAATATGTGACTTAAATAAATAGAATATTAACATCGTTTTAAAGTAGTTCCAGAATATTCCCTTTTCCATATCCTGAAGAATATCCAAACCTCAAGTTTATACTACAGGATATAGATACTCATTTCATTGGTATGTAGGCATTACAAAAGAGAATTATGAAACTCTTTTATTATGGGTAAATGATGGAAATGAAAAAAGGGAAACAAAATAACACAATATAACTTAAATATGATGTATAGAAGATTAGTCAAACCTTATTCATTTGAAATATTCTATATTTTATATTGATTTACAGATACATTCACTGAATTTCCTAAGAACTCAGAAAAATATCATCTCTAGTTTTTCTCATTAAGAAGGTGTGCAATTCTGAAAAACAGCTTTGAGGATTCCTTGTCCCCCGCCCTCCTCTTGAAATGAAATGAGCATGAGTTTTGATGTCAGAAGTGAGTTTAAATCCTTGCTGTGACTCTTATCAGCCATACCACCTTGAGCAAAAATCATTTAACTACTCAGAACCTCTGTTTACTTTTCCGTAAAATGAAAATAATAACATTTGCTCATATAAAAGTATTTGTCATAAAGCAGGCACTTTGTGGAGGGATTCCCCCCTTTTCCCTTTAACTTTATGGACATTGTCAATCTTGTACCTGATCATGCTTCCTCCTTTGCTTGTGGACTGGAGCAGCGGCAGCCTTGGTACTCTCGTGAAAAGGGTTATGCATTTCTGTGTGTGCATCTCACCCTTGGTCTTATTGTTCAAACTTTATTTTCCCTGTGCCTTACCTTTCTCTGGTAAGTGTCTTATCTCTCACATTATATTTATGTTGGGAGCCACCTTAAGTCCTTTGTGAAAGGTGTTGGGGGAAAGGTACTGGATATGTATTGGCTGGTTCCTTTTCCCCCTTCCATGACTAGACACCAAAAGACAGGCCCTTCCTCCCTCTGTCTGTGGTGGACAGGTCTTCCGGGGCTTATGAGAGCCCACCCTGCTCTCAGCAGGCTCATAGAGTTTCATTTAGACTAGGTTAAGTAAAGAAGTGGCAGTTGGAATCTTCTAATACGTTCGGCACTTGATTCTTCAAGTGACTATTAGCTGTTTTGTGTAAAGCTCACAGCAAATTCTTAATCCTCAACCAGCTTTCACCTGTCATCCAGCTGTTTTCTGCTTAGGGAATTAAAGTTGATGTTTGTAACTAAGCAAAATAAAAGTATTTCTTTAAGAAAAAGTATGTTTTTTAGGTGAAGTGTATGGGTGCATGACACATTTCAGAAAAAAAATAAGTGTCCCAGATTGTAATTTGATTTTTTGGGGTTCAATTTTAGCAGTTAACTGTAGTACATTGTTACAGTTATTGATTAGATATTTCTTTTTCCCTGTTGAAAAGCACTGTCACTGAAAGAGATAAAACTCGTATTCCCTAAACTTTAAGAGTGAAAAGAACATATGCAAATAAGTATGAAAATATTTTCTGAGGTTTTGAGTGGGATCGAGATGTGTGTACTGTGTATATGTTTAAAATCCTTCCACCTGGTCAAAATGCTTTCAAAAGAGAAGGAATAGCTGATGCCTGTTGTTCGGACTGGAGAGTATTGTGATTACATTGAAAAGCGTGGCCTCTCTTGAAGTTTAGTTTTTTACTTCCTTTATTTGAGTATAAAGCAAAAAGGAGATTTCTCTAAGATGTCCTAATAGAAGCTTTTGAGTGATCTGCAGAGGTAGCATTGAGGTGAATGGAGTCCATCAAGATTTGCCAGAAGTATGAAATAATTATCGAAAGGATTCCATTAGAGACAAAGCTACCTAGACTAATAGAGACAAAAAAGGCTGACCCTTTTCAGGCTCTTAACTTTCTCTAATGGATGGCCGTAAGTTAAAATCAAGATTCAACTGGATCATTGATTCTTGAAAGAAAAATATTGAGTATAGTGGCACATAAGCAAAAGCTGGAAAAATGGTCAGATAGATTTATCTTTCAGTTAAAGCTTGTAATGACAAGTATTTTTATTATTTCCTAGGATTTGTTTTTGTTTTTTGAGCTCACAGGAATAGAGGGTAAATGATGGGTTACATTTTCATGGAGTAAATATTAGTTTTAATAAAGAAATGAAGACTGCCTCTAATAAATGCAACATGGTTGTCAGCTCAACAAAAAGTCATCTGCGGATTTTTAAAGATAGTTGCCATTAGACGTTACCTGTTAAGTGCAGAGTGATTTGTGGCTACTAATTGACCCATGTGTCAAATTTTGCACTTTGCTCTGAGGGGATTATGGAAGTGCTTCTCCGACAGAAAGTCCTAGAGGTATATCTTGCAGCGTGCACTTCAGGAGCCAACACGTAGCATATGCACACAAACATGTACTTAGCTAGGATAAAATGGGTCCCATACCTGAAGTTATCAGAAATTTCCTGTGTTGGTTGAAAGCAGCAACTGATGCCTTTGCCTCTGGTTGTTCCAAAGCACTTTCTTCCTGCAGCTGGGTAGAAGTGTTCTGAGTATCAAATTGGTGATTAAGTGGTCTGTTATGGAAGGAAAATTGCTAATAATAGATAAAGGTATTGCCATTGTCTGAGTGTAGGGTCAGCTGAAGTCATAGATGTCAAGCAGAGAAGTCAAACTGGATGAGGCATTTTGGTTGTCATTTAAGTTAATACTACCGTTGCTCCTGATAAGCAAGCTGGGTTGAAGTGGCCAGTAATATTAACATGGAAGAATCTACCTTTAAATCTCAAACACAGCACTAGGATGAATAAGAAAATTCTGTACCGTTTATATGGGCATGTTAGTATACTCAGTATCCTTGTTAAAAGCTGATCATTAATAAATTTTATCAGTACTCCAATTAATATTCTGAGGGAATATAGGAAAACTGAGAGCACAGTTAATGAAACTTCTTTCCAGAGAATCACATACTATTGGTGTAATTTTATGTTGAGCCTAATAAAGAATTTCATAATAATGACTCAGCAGATTCTGGATACATTTCTATCAAAGTTTTCTAATTTATCTCATTGAAAACTACAAGTATTTTACAGAATCAAATAAAGTTAGTTAATCAATCAATAAATAGTGATTAAGTAAGTCAATATAGATACCAACACACACACACACACACACACACACATATATGATGGAGTGAAATCATGTATAGTTGGACTTTTATTCATAAAATATTTTATGAAATCTAAAGTAATTTCTCTTAAATATAATACTACCTACATGTTATTCTGAGTTCCAAAACTTCAGGTAACTATTGCCTCACTATGTGTCTGTATTATAATATTTGTATAGTTATACTTTCAAAACAAGTTTTCATATATATATATTTTTTAATTCTTCCTTAACAATTCTATAAAGTAGGTGGAAGAAATATTATCATTAGCTTTGTTTTACAGATGAAAATACTGAGGCTCAGAAGATTCAAGTAAGAGATTTATCCAAAGTCACACAACAACAAAATGGCAGAGTCTGGAATAAAATCTGTCTTCTCATGTTTTCAAAAGTTGTGGGGTGTGGGTGTAAGTGTGGATGAGGTGGGTAGTTACCATAATTACTCTTCATAGCTGAAGATACTCATGCTGATGTCCTTTGTAATAGAGTGATTTACTAGGTGACAGAGAGGGGTAGGGGAGAGAAAAAGAAGAGAGAAAATTAAAGAAAAAAATATATATATAGGTCCACTTTCTACAGTTCCTGTTTTGTGAATGTCTGTTTGCTTGTAAGATGTTTTCATGTTTTGTGACTCACATGTATGCCTTCTAGACTACATGAAATCGTTGTTCAAAAAAGAGAAACTATATCACAGGAAATGAAGATTGTCATCCAAGTCAGTGTCAGCTAAGCTATTTGCAAAACAGTATCCTCACAAGTATGGCCTCTGGGAGCCATTGATTGAAGCTAAACTAGACTGAAGGACACCAGCACTTAATAGTATTAGAAAGTTTATATTAAAGCTGTTGAAATAACACTTACATTGGTATTAGAAAATGAGGTTGGAAGGTTTATTATCACTTTTTCTTTTTTTGCCTAAAAATCTCTTACTTTTATGTTTGACTCGTGAATAGGAAATATCTAACATACTATGCTAGATCTAGAAATGTCTGCATGGACTTTAAGTATGGAGAGTACAATTATATCCTGATTGGTTATAGTAGTATTTTATAACATTCACAGATTTAGTGTGTCTTAATGGGATAGAATAATTTGTAATTATCTCCTAGGACTGTCTTGAGACACAAATAAATCAATGATTATGAAGTAAGTGCCTTCTATAAATTTGACCCTTGCCATGAGAGAGTAACCCAAGCTAAGTGCCCCATAGCATATCTCTATTCTCATAGACAAGAGTTTATAAGTTGAGGATTTATAAAAAAAATCTTAGGATATGGATAATAAAGGAATATGTACTCAATTCCCTGCATTATAATGAGAATTATGGAGTCAGAATTTTTAAATGTTACATAATTCATTTGTTGACAGAATTGATCAGGTCCAAATGCTATTTTTGATTTTGTAAACAACACTGATGAATAATTTGGAAGAAAGAACACTAGAGTATGAATGTCTTAGAAATGCTGAAATGTTTTCAATATATATCAAAATATAAATCCCACTAATTATGCATTTATATTATATATTATACTCTGGGCAAGAAAAGGGAAGAAAAAAGCTTGATTCTTCTCTAATTGGTTTTTCAGGGTTTCAAGTAACTATCATATGTTGAATGGATAGCCTATTTGGAGTGAATGGGCCTGAAGTAATGAAAATACGCAGGGCAAAAAATCTGCCAATAAGAAGCTTTTTTAACATGATGGAGGTTGTAGGTTTCCCAGCTATATAAGAAGGAAAAAGGATAATGGTGCAGAGTACAGATTCTGATAGTCCAAATGTCAGGCCAATCTTACCAAGTAGCAATACTTGTGTAATAAATTAAACCAAGCTAAACTTGGTTTAACTCCAAGGAACAGTGTCATAATTATCTATCTATCTATCATCTATCTATCTACCTATCTATCTATCATCTATCTATATACCTATCCATCTATCTATTCTACATAATAAGAAAGGAGACAAAGAAAGCATTTGGCTTTTAGATGAAATTAACACCGTCAGAATATTTTCAGAGCCAAGTGTTTTAAAATGTTGACATGTTACTAGGTTCCTTTGCCATTAAATATATATGTAAATATATATGCCATTAAATATGTGTGTGTGTGTGTGTGTGTGTGTGTGTGTGTAGAATATATAGAAAATGTCCAATTGAGAAAGTCTTGGAGAAAATCTGCCTACTCCGTCAACTGCTTTTGGGACATGGTTCAAGGGCAAGCAGAAGAAAGGAGGAAGGTTCATTTAAGTTCACATTAATAATAAAAAAAATTCTGGATTGGGTTTGCATCCCTTTCAAATGGAAAAAAAATGTGATTCCTTGGGACTTCTTTTTATATTTTACATAAAGAGAAATAAAAAATCTCTTAATATTATCAAAGATTTAACAGGTTCAGAGGTCTAAAGATAGAGCTCATCCTCGAGTTAATAGCTTTACTGGTAATATCTTTAGCTGAAAAAGTTTTAAATGCGATTTACATGGAACAAATCAGTTTTAGGCTTCAACATACATTTCAATCTGAAGCAGTTTGCAAAATCCAACTAAATATATCAGCAAAACACTTCACTTATTTGAGATAAGCACATGTATTTGCAAACGAGTCTCTCTTTATATTATAAAGTAGAACCAATTTTTACTTAGAATTTTATTTTCTTGTCATTATATGCTAGGTCTTTGTTTTATTTTTTTTTTCTCTTTACCCTTGATTAAATAATTAATTTGACTTAGATTCTATATGTTAGTAATCAATCTCTGTCTCCCTCCAAAATCTACCTTATCTGTTAAGAGTCTGCATGGTTGAGTTTGTATAAACTCCATAGCCAGTTAACTAAATGCATTTTTTCATTTTCTCAGCTTTTGTTTTGAACAAATAAAAAAAAAGCAGCTTTTATTTATTTTTCTTTTTGTATATCTTTTGAGAAAATCTATCAAATAATACAAGATTGGAGGAAAGGGCCATATTTAACTATTGCACTAAAGTCTCTTCATTCTGTGTCTACATAGATACAGGTTACATAAATGTCAACATGAAAATAATTTAAAGTTTTATTTCAAAATGATGATGTATGCTGATTGGGGCTGTCAATGCACTGATAAGAAAACAAATGAAGTATTCCCATGATAGATGAAAATCTTGAGTAAGACTTTGAATTTCTGAATTTTTCAATTATACACACATTAACTTCAGTACATAAATTTTACGGCCAGGCTATTCTCAAAAAATGGATACTCTCCTCCTTATTTTCCAGTGAGATACCCAGTGGAAGATTAACACTGCATCTAGGAAGAATCAAACATAGGATATCTGTTTCAGCTGGTGCAAAAAAATAAAGCCAATAAACTAGAAAAAAAAATGCTTCACACTTGCTTTCAAACTGTTAAGTCGCTAGTGTTTTACCATTGTTTGAAACATTTAAACATTTTGTCACATATTTAAATTACGGATGGGCCACTGAGTCATTTTCTTTATAGCTCATCACCCACTGTTTGTAAATTATCCATGATCCACATGAGCCTGGGACAAACAGCCATATGTGTGTGGGATTTAGAGGAAGGAAGTTCTCTTTTGTTGCAGAACTATTGCTTCTGTCTTACTTCACTCACTTGATTTAATACTTCAAAAACTGACTTATTTTTTCCTGTGCATGATTTTCCTGCCTGTTTTGTACATCTAGCAAGTATACAAATAATATCTTAAGATTGAATATCAGATCTGGGCATACTTTTCCATGAAAGATAAAATGATTATGTTTTAAAAGTCATTCTGATAAAATGATAGCCAGAAGATTAAAAATAAATTCAGACTAATCAAATTTTTAGGATGAAAATTTTCTAAGCCAGTAGGATAACAAGAGTAAATTTGTTTACTGACATACAGCACTAAGGAATATTATAGAATTACAATTTTAACCTGAAAGATTATTTATTTCAACACCCCTGTTGATAGGAGAAAAAGCCAAAAGCTTCTAGAGTTAGGTGACTTGCCTAAAATTATACTGCAGTTGACCAGGAGAGTTATTTATTCATTTATTCTACAGATATTGTTGGAGAACATACTATATGTTGAATATGGTGGAAGATCCAAAGATCCAGACCATATTTGATAGTCATGAGAAATTAATAAGATAGTAGAGTAGAAAGACACACAGATAACTAAACTAGAAAGAGAATATAATATCATAAGGGTAATACAAGTAAAAGAAATTACAGGATTTGAGAGAAAAAGTTTAGAACTCAAATGTTCTTTCTCCTGGTTTATCTCTACCCCCACTAGAGTATAAACTCCATTAAGGCAGGGATCTTCCCATGTGTCATAAAGTATTTGGTACATAATAAATGTTCTATGAATGAATAATTGAATATTCTTTCCATAGTGTAATGCTGCCTTTTAAAAGCAGTAAATGTGTATACTCCTTCTAGACAGCATTTATCCTCCTCACAATGGCTAGAAGATCTGCTCTCTCATTGACTATCCTGTGTTTAATACCATTAAATATTCCTGTTTTGCCATATTTAAGCAATAAAATAAAATACCCTCATATTTATCTTTAAAGTATACAGCTTGTAAATCATGCATTCTAAAGTATAGAATTAAAAACATGAACAGAGCCAATCTCATTTTTCCTAACCTATTCCTAGCATATATAACACATATGTCTTATAACTAGGAAAGTGGGTTTTATATATATATATATTTTTTTTTCTTGGAAAAAAAAATTTGGCCTCTTTTCATTGTGAAACTTTTGGCTTCTAGGATATAGACTAATATTTTAATCCTCAAATACACATGCTCACAATTAAAGAACTTGGGAAGATTTCTAATAAGAAAAATGGACATTGTTATATGACCATGCATGAAATCCTAATGCTTTTAATTATAATCTGTGTGATTTAAAGGGGGGAAAAGAGAGAGAAATGAAATGTCATCTCTAGGGCATGTATTTCAGGGCAAAAGGACTAGAATGACTTAAAAAGTGTGACAACCTGTTTGGGTCTCTATAAGTAAAAGAAAATGAAGAACAGGAAGAAAAATCTCAGGCATAGGGCCTTGTTCTAGCCAGAATTATTCAGATAGTTCTCTTTGATTCCCTCTTTACTGTTGGATAAACATAATGCACTTTTAAAATTTGTTTAGAATATTTTATGAAAACCATCCTCTTTACATATCATATTCATATTGAAGAGTGTGAAGAGTATTTTTGCAAGAAAAATGTCAAATAGGGCAATACTGAAAGTTAGCATTTTTGAGAGCTTCACATAGTATATTATTTACATAAATATTAGAAGTACTGTGTATACATAATTCTTTTTATTTTTTTTTGAATAATATTCAATTATAAGAATATGTTAAAGACTGAGTCCATTAGTTAGATTTCATCTCTGAATTCTAAAACATGGAATAACCTATAGTATATCATAATCAGATTGGAATTCTGAGCATATCTAATACATGGATCATTTGCTAGAAAATAAATTTTCTTGCCTTTACCCAGTAAAGGGAGAGGGCATTAATTTAAATTTAAGCTGAAATAGCAAATCTGGCTGAAAATAAAGAAAAAGTATGTATTTAAAATTGAGGAGATAATAGCAATGATACAATGTTTTATTTTGAGAAATGCACATTTTAAAGTTATTCAGAAATAGCTATATTATGAAAAGTACTCCAGCACTTTTTGGCATTTTTACTGTTTAAGTAAACATTAAAATTTTTAAATATATAATTATATGTGGCCATCAGAGTAGTCCTGTGTCACGAAATACACAAGGAATTTGAGTCATTATGTACTTTGAAATATCCTAACAATAATTATAAGATTTTTTGAAATCATATCAGATTTGGTTAATTATCAATTATTATTACAACATGGAAAGAAGTTGTAAGTCTCCTAGTGCTGGCAAAACTGTTTAAAAAAAACAAAAAAAGCAGCAGCCCCAACCAATATAACGGCAAAGTAAGTATTCTTAGTAGTGGAGTTAAATATTTTAAATTATACTGGTTTGTGACTCAGTATTCAGTGTATGGTCCAGGGATTGTGCAAAAGTAAAAATTGCATGACAGAGATATGAAATTTCTAATCTAATACCATAGAAATAACTGTTTGACGTTTTATAATTTTGTAAAGAGCAGGACACAAAATACATCTGGTTACAAAACAAAAGTCTAATAAATGTACCTTTGCATGGCTGACTTTGAAGTCCTTCCTTATAAATGGGCAATGCATTTTGCATTTTTTGGTCATTTTCCCCAAGTGCCTTTCAGTTGTAACAATCTGAGTTCAGTTTCCTAAGAAAGAAGCCCCTCTTTCTCATTCGTCACATCTAAGAGGTTAGAGAGTATGTTTAAACAGATATATTTTCTTTTCGTCTAACCTTGTCTGGAAGATATAGGAAAACTAATTTGCCTTATTTACATATGGCACAATCTATCCAGTATTCAAGGGTTTGTCAGAAACAGGAACCTTGTGCATTTCCATGGTAACCGATGGCATGCTGACAGTATCTGGCTTGTTGCAGCTTCGTCTAGGCAGGCCGGCAATTAATCAGCCATCTACATGCACAAAATTCTTTGTGAGTGAATGGCAGCGCGCCTCTGTAGTGCTGTCTGTGCTTTTACAATTTTGTATTCCTGCCGGGCAAAGTACTTTTTTGTCTCTTCTATTCATTTTCCATAGCTCCCCAAAATGTGCTGGAAAAGAGTATGAGGGGGTGGGGAGAAGGGAAACACATCTACCTGTAATTTCAAACTGACATTATTTCTCTCGAGCATCAAATATGCCAGGGTGTGTTTCTTCCTTTTATTCCATGCCTCATAGCGTGTTTGCCTTTTATTTTTTTCTGAGTTTTCTTGGGTTTGTGCTAGATAGTCCCTTAATCTGTGTCTCAAGGCCCTTTATTGTGGTGGAAGTAGGGCATACCTACTAAAGCAAGTCTGTGCACAAATCATGGCTGGACCTGTGTCTGCAATGTGGAGGAGCCTTAAGTCCTTTCACGTTCTTTAGTTCTGTCCCCTCAGCTATGTAGAATGGGATATTATTCCCATTTTGCAGACTGAGAAGCAGAGCAGTTAAATGATTCACCTCTCCCATTGCAAGTTTGGGGTAGAATACTTCAGTGGTCTTGCCCCTCTACCAACACAGAGACACTGGCAGTTTCCCTTTATGTATAGTGATGTGTTAAGGTATAGGGATCACCCTTGTTTCATTTGGGATCCTGGAGTTTCTTCCTCAAAAAATAGTAGTACCGTTTAATTTTTTCATTTGGAACATTGTATTGTCTAGGATCTGGACAACAATGTGAGGAAGTCAACAGTTTGGGCCTTGCCTTGGGTGGTTATAAGAAAACCGTATTTGGATTTTGCCTTTGACTCTCTGTGTCACATCTGGAGAAGCCATGTAGGGTCTTTCTCTGTAAAAAGGAGGGAATGGATTCAATATCCTGAAGGGTCCCCCCACAACTGAAACTCTATGATTCTTCAAATTTTCTAAAACCTTATTTTAGATAGTTGTAGGTAAAGATTAAGATCCATAATATGTTCAGTCTTTTGTCCTTGAAAGATGACAGAATGATTTGCATTGAATTGAATTGAATAAATTTCTTTTTCAAAAAGGAAAAAGAAAGATTTGACATCTGGGTGGTTGACAAATCTCAGAAGGTCAAAGCTCACTGAGATCAGATTTGGACATTAGCATTTCCACAAAATCCACAGAGCAAAAATTTGGTTACTTTCAAATTTAAGTTCAAGCAATGTATCTAAGGAAAATTTTAAGTATATTGGGGCCTAAAGATATTAAATTTCTGAAGAGTTTCATGCATTGAAAGAGAAGTTTTTGTTGGGAGAATTTTGAAGAAAAAAACAACAACGAAGGTGTTTATTAATAGAGCGGACGGAATAAAGGTAAAAAGATATAATTTTTAATATTTTCTATAAATCTAAGGTCATTTATTAATTTAGGGATATACAGTTAATTGTATAAATACATCTTATATATAGCTATCTTTTTAATAAGCTTATTACTTCTGATTAAAAAATAATTTTTCAAGGAGGAAACATTTATTACATAATTTTCCTTCACAATGAAAAGAATTATTTTATAAAAATGTAACTTCAGTTTGAAAGTAAATCCCATTTCAATAAAATAAAAATAAGGATGCTTCTTTCATGCAAATATTTTGCCACTCTCTTTTCAATTCTGTTTCATTTGTTTCACGAATGACAAAATCTCTAGTATCCAACTATTTTCTTCTATTTTGTCTTTCTGTTAAAAAAAAAGTTGACGTATGAACGCAAAGCTTCTGTTTTCTCCTAAACAGTGATTGTCCATCCTTTTTGTAAGTGCTGCAAACACAAGAGACTCATTAATTATTCCAGATTCAGTTCTCTTACTTGTGTATATGCCAACCCTAAGTAACATACTAAATAATATCCCCTAATGTTTTAGCCCATTTTAAAACATCCTCCTTCCTACAGAGTTCAACTGAATTTATGAATGATATTCCAGAATAGAATGTTGTTATTTTTACAGTTAAGTCCTTTCTCACCCATTTTTTTCAGGTATCTTTTGTTTATACAAGAAGTCTATCCATTTTTTGGTATAGTATATATAGGTCACTGTACTATACAAACTACAGAGACCACACTACTGTAATTTCTTTACTGTTTTAGAAAAATTAGCCAAAAACCTCTACATGGATAATGTTACTATAAGCATTTGAGTGTTCTCTCTTAAAGATCATCTCACTCTTTCATAATATCTTTTACTAAGAAGGGATTCTATACATCATTTACTTAGTCATTAACCAAGTATTTGTTGAACTCCATCAAATTTGGAGTCCCCAGATGGATGTTTGGATCTTTGGAAATCCACCACCATCTCCCAATAATAAAAAATATGGGAAATCTCTAGGGTGTAAATTATTTTCATCAGTAACTAATTTGGATATAACAAATTTGAACACATATAGTAATGGGTTAGTTTCAGATTTAACTGTATATCTACCTTTTTCAGGCTATAAATGAGGATAACAGGACTTATTTCATAGTTTTGTTAGGATTAAATAAAGTATGTAAGGCATCTTGCACATTTTACACCCTCAAAAATAATAGAAATGTGAAGTATTTAAAACAGTCAGATTCATAAAGACAGAAAGTAGAATGGTGGTTACTAGGGGTTAGGGAGAGGAGAGAATGGGGAATGACTGCCTAATGAACACAGTGTCTCCCTTAGGGCTGATGAAAGTGTTTTGCAACTAGAGATGATGGTTGCTTAACATTATGGTTGCATAACCAAAAACCATTCTATAGTACACTTTAAGTGGGTGAATTTATGGTATTTGAATTCTATCTCAACAAAGTTTTTTTTTAAAGCCATTAGAAATTGGAAAATTTCACACAAAATTTCAAATTGACTTCTTTTGAAAAAAGTCCTTTGATATGACACCATTGGGCACATGGTCCCTCATGGGGTCCCTCATTGTTTAATGGGTATAGAGCTTCAGTTTTGCAAAGATGAAAAAGTTCTGGAATTGTTTCATAACATTGTGAACATATGTAACACAACTGAACTGTACACTTTAAAAATGGTTACAATGGTGGGGCGCCTGGGTGGCTCAGTCAGTTAAGCATCCGACTTCAGCTCAGGTCATGATCTCACGGTTTGTGCGTTCCACCCCATGTTGGGCTCTGTGCTGACAGCTCAGAGCCTGGAGCCTGCTTCGGATTCTGTGCACCTCCCCTGCTTGAGCTCTATCTCTGTCTATCAAAAATAAATAAACATAAAAAAAATAAAATAAAAAATTTTTAAATGGTTACAATGGCAATTTTTATGTTATGTATTTTTAGCACACTAAAAAACATATAGGAGAAGTAGCTTTCTAAAAAATGGTAAAAGTAGTTGATAATGTTATTATTATTTTATTGTCACTGTCACTATTCTATTAGCTTGGCAATCTTTAACTTATTGCCAAGGTTAAATAGAGGCAGAAAGCTATGGATTAGTAAAACTTAATATGATATATATTAGATCAAACCATATGCAATCGCAATATTCAACCACTTCTGACCTACAAAAATGTCATTTCATGTGGAGCACCTGGGTGGCTCAGCTGGTTGAGCATCCGCCTTTGGCTCCGGTCATGATCTCACAGCCCGTGAGTTCAAGCCCTATGTCAGGCTCTGTGCCGACAGCTCAGAGCCTGGAGCCTGCTTTGGATTCTGGAGCCTGCCTCTCTCTACCCCTCCTCCGCTCATGCTCTGTCTCTCTCTGTCTCAAAAATAAATAAATATTAAGAAAAATTTTTTTAAAAGTCATTTCACAGACAGATACCCTATGTTTTCACTCTTATGTGGAGCCTGAGAAACTTAACAGGAACCCATGGGGGAGGGGAAGGAAAAAAAAAAAGAGAGAGAGAGGTTAGAGTGGGAGAGAGCCAGAGCATAAGAGACTCTTAAAAACTGAGAACAAACTGAGGGCTGATGGGGGTTGGGAGGAAGGGGAGTGTGGGTGATGGGTATTGAAGAGGGCATCTTTTGGGATGAGCACTGGGTGTTGTATGGAAACCAATTTGACAATAAATTTCATATATTTAAATAAATAAATAAATAAAGTCATTTCATGTGATTCAAACTATCAGCCTATGAAAATATCAAAACACAACTAGAGCATGACTTACTTATTTGCTATTGCATATATACTCTTTCAATGCAATACAGAAAGTATACTTTTTTTTTTTTTAGCTTCCTGTCAACTCTCTACTTCAAGAACCAATACAAATAATTCTGCTGCATTATGATTTCTGGCTCCTCCACTTACTGGCTCTATGATCCTCAGCCTCAGTTTCGTTATCTGTCAAATGAAAAAGCTAAATAGGACTAAGGTCAATATCACATGAAATAAATTATGAAAAACACTAAACTCAGGACCTAGCTCATAGTAGGAGCTCAACAAATGTACATCCTATTTGCTGGATAGCAATATATGAGACAGTGTGGCATAGTTAATGGGTATCTGAACTGAGTTAGATATGAAGCTGCCGATTTTAGGCAGACTGCTTCTCCTCAATGAGCCTTAGTCTCCTCATCTGAGAAGAGCTACCTCAAAGAACTATGAGGATAAAAGCAACTCAGTTCTGAGAACATATTAGGAGTTTAACAAATTACCATCTAATCATGGCTTTTCTATTTTCATAACCCTTTATTACCCCCCGTTGTTGCTCGAGAGAAATGTGGAAAGAGGAGAATGTTCTTAGGAACTAAAAATACACTCATCTCCTCTCTTCAGAATGTTTCTCTTTTTTTATTCCTTTTTTTCTACCTGTCTCGCTGACTCTAGGGTCACGTAATCCTATATGTAAAGGAGGATTCATCTCACCTTCCACCTCAAGCCCTTTGTCGTGTTCCCAAAGTCCAAGCAGAGGGTAATTAGAAGAAACCCTGAAGTGGGGACCAGTGACCTGGGTACTGGTTCAAGCCCCAGTAGCCACTAATTTGTAACCTTGGTCAGTCATTGAACCTCTGAAGAATTTGGAGATCAGTTTCTTAAACTACAGTTTTGACCAGTCTATGATGAAATGAGGAAAATAAAAACAATATTGCCTGTAGCTATAACATTTTACTCTATGTTTATATTTGTATCTGTGTCTACATGTTGTACCTGTCCTTGCTTAGGAGAGACTGTTCTTCATACTGAGATGATGCTGTTCTTTATTTTTGTTTCCAAATGCCTACTCACTTATGAAATCAAAAAGGAATAGATGGTAGGTTTTATGTAACATCCCCATTTGGCAAAATAAGAAGCTGGCAACCTTCTGTCTTTCTCCATACAAACTGTAAAAGCCAGAAGTCTGAACCTTCTGGATTAGTTAGTTCTAAGGATTTTTCTCAATCTGACAGTCTGTTACTCTAACTAGAATTCACTGCAACTGTGGATTTTTAAGTGCTTCTTTAGCTTAGGGATTAGAGAGCTAGGCCTCTCATCCTCTCAATGAAATCTGCAGTTGTTGAGGTTTTGCCCCAAGTGTCTTTGCTTCACTAATGCAAAAACCTGGAGCTATTTTATTCTTATGACCTTATTGTTTAGGGGAGTTTTAGGTTTAAAACACAATTAAGAGAGAGGTGTGGAGATTTTCCATATACTCTGCCCCCACACATGCATGGCCTCCATTATCAACATCACTCACCAGAGGGTGTATTTTTTTTTTTGACCAAGGGTGAACCTACAATGACATGTTATAATCACCCAAAGTCCATAGTTCGCTTTTGGTATTGTACATTCATGAGTTTGGACAAGTGTATAATGATATATATACACTGTAATAATATACAGAGTATTTTCTTATTTTTTGTTTCAAGTTTTTATTTAACAGAGTATTTTCACTGCACTAAAAATCCATTGTGTTCTGCCTATTCATGTCCCCACTCTCCACCTCTGGAAACCACTGATCAATTTACTATGTCTGTAGTTTTGCCTTTTTGAGAATGTTCTACAGTTGGAATCGTACACCATGGAGCCTTTTCAGATTGGCTTCTTTCACTTAGTCATATGCATTTACATTTCCTCCATGTCTTTTCATGGCTTGATAACTCATTTCTTTTTAACACTGAATAATACTCCATTGTCTACATGTGCCACAGTTTATCCATTTACCTACTGAAAGGCCTCTTGGTTGCTTCCAAGTTTTGACGATTATGAATAAATCTTCTATAAACATCCATGTTCAAGTTTTTGCATGAACATGCTTTCAGCTTCCTTGGATAAATACCAAAGAGTACAGTTTCTGGATTATATGGTAAGAGTTTACATTGAGTTTTTTAAGAAACTGCCAAACTGTCTCCAAAGTGGCTATATCATTTTGCATTCCCACCAGTAATGAGTGAGTTTCTCTTGCTCCTCATTCTCGCCAACATTTGATGTTGTCATTGCTCTGGATTTTGGCCTTTCTAAAAAGTATGTGGTGCTATATCTTTGTTTTAACTTGCATTTTCCTGATGATATATGATATGAAGCATCTTTTCATTTACCTTTTTGCCATCTATACATCTTCTTTGATGAGGTATCTGTTAAGGTCTTTGGCCTATTTTTTAATCAGATTTTTGGTTTTCTTAATGTTGACTTTTAAGAGTTCTTTGTATATTTTGGATAACAGTTCTCTATCAGATGTGTCTTTTGCAAATATTTTCTCCCAGTCTGTTGTTTATCCTCTAATTTTCTTGATACTGGTTCACAGAACAGAAGATTTTTGTTTTAATGAATTCCAGATTATCAATTATTTCTTTTGTGGATCTGGTGTATCTAAAATACCATCACCATACCCAAGGTCATCTAACTTTTCTCCCATGTTATATTCTAGTGTTTTACATTTAGACCTGTGATTCATTTTGAATTAATTTTTGTGAAGGGTGTAAGGTCTGTGTCTAGATTTATTATTTTTTTTGCATGCATACTTCCACTTGTTTTGCACAATTTGCTGAAGAAGCTATCTTTGCTCCATTATATTGCCTTCACTCCTTTGTTAAAGGTCAATTGACTGTATTTACTGAGTCTACTTCTGGACTGTCTGTTCTGCTTTACTGATCTACTTGTCTGTTCTTGCACACATACCACACTCTTACTTACTGTAGCTTTATAGTAAGTCCTGAAGTTGGTAGCATTGGTTCTCCAACTTCGTTTTTCTCTCTTCACTATTGTGTTTGCTATTCTGGGTCTTTTGGCTCTCCACATAAACTTCAGAAGAAGTTTGTCCATATCCATAAAATAACTTGCCAGGATTTTATTGAGATTTCAGTGAATCTATAGATCAAGTTGAGAAGAGCTGAGATCTTGATAATATTGAGTCTTTTTTTCCCATAAACATGGACTACCTCTCCATTTATTTTGTTTTCCCTTGCATTTGTTCATAAGAGTTTTGTAGTTTTCTTCATATAGATCTTATATAGATCTTATAATATTTTGTTCATGGTAAACTTTTGAGAAAGATAAACTTTTGTTTTCAAGTTGAGTTCTTTGTACATCCTAGTAAGTGTGAAAATGTGCTAGGTTGGAAAGGGAAGCCCATTATCTAGAATTATGTAAACAGAAAACATTTATGTATTATCACTTATTGCATTTTTATTTTTCTCCATGCAATGCATAATGGCAGGGAGTTTTCTTTCACAGCACTTATTATAGTGCAATTAAACCTTTACTAGTTGAATGGTTATGGGGTTATCTTGCTAGATTTTGAGCTCCATGAGAACAAGGATGATGTTGGCACATCGACCATGGTGTGGCTGGCATAGTGCATTTTCTGCAAATATAAATAAAAGTGGTATGTGCCATAAAAGAGGGGAGGATCTCAAGGTCTATAGTGACATCAGGAAAATCCTTCAGAAGAAGTGGCAGGTAAAGTAGCCTTAAATGGTGGCTGATATTTTGGCATGCAGACGTGAAAGATTATGGTTCTCATTATAACTGTAGAATTGAGTACCCTTTAGCGCATGCTATTTCTTTGAAAATTGATAATCTCATTATTTTAAAGCAGGTTATAAATACTTTTTAAAATAGAATTAATCAGATATTCTTACCCTACAGCCATAGGAAAGACTGCAAAGTCTTAGTTAGATGTAAAGTTAAGCATTATTCCAAGAGCTTGAGACACCCAGCAAATACAGCCTCCCTGTGATAAAGAGACTGAGCAAGAGAAGAGTTTAAATGAGAGATAAGGAGTTCTGTTTCCACCTACCTGCTAAGTAATTGATGAAATAGCACACTGAGAGACGAATTGTAGGTTTGTAGACACTGGTTTGTAGTGTAGACACTAGGCAACATGCTGTGTGGAAAGAGCTTTGGTATTAAACAGATTTGGATTTTACCCTCAGCTCCACCACTAACTAGCTCGTAACTTGGGACGTATTAGTTAAACTTACTAAATCTCAGTTTCTTCCTTATTTATTGACCACAGAAACCCTACAGAATTAAGTGAAGATATACTCTGTAGGATTTTTGTGATAGAAAAACTTAAAAATATGTGTAAAAGGGACGAGCACATAGTAGGTATTCAGGAAATATGTTTACCTCTGCTATTTCTTTGTCTGCATTAGGTCTTGAGTTTTGGTCCTGTTCGGAAAGATACCTATTCCTTGGCACCACAAAGAGCCTCTTTGTGTATCCCCAAATCTGGAAGCAAATAGTTAAATAGAGTAACAACATAACAAGTCTAATAGTAACACCAAATTAGTTTAATCTGAGGAATTAAGCCTTGAAAATTAAAGCTCGGAATCTTCATTTCTGAAAAATACTTTAAAAAAATCCATTTATTCTGTCTTTTCTATTCTTCTTTCAAATTGGAAGAAAATTAAAGGTCAAGTTTATAGCTCAGATGCAGATTACTCTTTATCAAATTCTCTATTCGAATTGACAAATTCAGCCAGGTCCCGGAGTGTTGGAACAAGCTGATTTTGCTGTGGGAGGAGGTGGCTGGAATGACTATGGAAGCCAAATGGAGCAGGAGCCAAACCATTTATCACTAGACACTGAGAAGCAGCATGTTACACTGTTCAGAATGCTGACTTATAGTCAGAGAACTCTGCTTGAGCCCCTGGTCTTCTGCTTATTAGCTTGGTGATCCTGAACAGGACCCATTAACTCTCTGAGCTCCCGGAAGAAAAATCTGGCATTTCAATAGTGCGGACCCAAAGTTAGTGCTCAGTAAATGTTTGTTGAATGACTAAATGCTGCAGAAAGTGGTATCAATACTTAGTTTCCATGTATTTGTGCGGCGGTCCTTGTAACTTCCCTTAAGCCCACAGACTATGTCAAATCAAACTTAGTTAAGTTATTCCCCACCATTTAGCCAGAAATCTGTGTGCCTGTTATACAATGAAAGTAACTGGCCTAAAAGGCTGACATATCACTTGTCATCTTTAATGTTCCTTCATCATACAATCCCTCCATGGATTCATATATCAATTGTCAGGTAATCTTCTAGAGAAGCTTGACTATAACAGTTTGTTCTGTTTTGGATGATGAATGAGATGGGCTAGATCATTTAATTCACTATATGGCACCCAAATGTTAAAGCTGAGGGAAAAGAATGTCTGACAAATTGTTTGTTGTCATTAAGGTTTGTTTCTCATATGCCTTAGATAGTTTCCTCCACCTCATTCATTGTCCAACACACAAAGCAAACTATTATAAGGAAACAATACTTAATGGATGCCAGACAAATGATAGTTGAAGCTGTCTGGTGCATTACCCGATAAGTGAGAGCCAAATTATAATGTCATTAGATGGGATGCCTCAAGTTATTATAAAGTTGTGCTTCCCACAATGTCCTTCCTTTATCCTCAGCATGGTTCCCCCTGGCATCTGTTTTCACTCAGCAGCTGCACTGTTTTATACAAGCTGAGATCAAGTTTTGAATCTGCTGTTATGCCAACTATTAAATGCCCAACCAGTACCCAAAATGTATGTTTTGGATATTTGTGTCATACAAATATAAACTTGAAAAATTATAGTTCGCAGAGAGGTTGGGTGTATCAAAGTCCCCACTCACACTATCGCCAGGACCTATTCTCTCCAGGCACAAATTCTCTTCTTAGACTGAGTGTTCTTGTGTCCATTTCATAGCCAGTTCTTGGAACATCAGCACTCAATTAATAACTAAGGAATGAATGAATGAACAAATGAATGAATGGAATTACATTCAAAGGTACAGATAGAAGCACATTTCATGCACGTTAGTGTAAAAGATTTTGCTAACGAATTGACAGTGGAGAAAAATGAATTCCATTTATACTACAAAGAAGTTCAAATTCCTTGACATGCTTGTTTGCAGCAAACCAATTATCTTGATTAATATTTAAAAATGGCTTCATATATTTACTTACAGATTTTATCTGATTTTATCAGATTTTATCAGATTTAAACAATATCTGGCAAACAGAGCTGTAGACTTATTTGTGTGTATGAACTATGAAAGAGCAAGCTTTTTTTTTCAGTTTTTTGATATTCAGTAGAGCACCCAGTAGATTTAATCATTCAACAGCAATACATGCTATGCAATGTATTAATGACTTTTACACTGTCTCCTCAAATACAGCTGAGAAAAGTGCCACCCCAAATCTCTTGTATTAGGTGGCATATTTTAAGTGTATTAGGTAGCACACCGTTTCACTGGTGTGAAAGCTACAAAGTTAGATATATCTGGGTTCAAATCCTGGTTCTGCCATTTATAAACTGTAAGACAAACTATTTCAATTCTGTGCCTCAGCTCCTTCATCTTTAAAATGGGAATAAAAATGTTATCATCATAAAGCTGTTATGAGAATTGTTTGCTTATAATTTAGAACAGTGTCAGGCACTTAGTGAATGTCCAACAAATGTTAACTGTTATTGAAATTTACGTATTATTGTAGGGTTGTCATTAATCTTAATGCTGTTATTTCATAAGTGATAAAGCAGGAAGCAATAAAGGCTGACAGTCTCCCTTGCACCTCTGTCCCTAGCCAGGCCTCTAAACCAATGCTGTCCGAAAGAAATATAATGATAGTCACATATGTAATTTAAAATTTTCAGTAGCAGCATTAAAAAAAGTAAAAAGAAACAAGTGCAATTAATTTTAATAGTATACTTTCTTTAACCATGTATATCTGAAATATCATTTTAACATGAATTCTGTATAAAAAATTTAATGGCTATCTTACACTCTTTTTTTTCTTACTAAAGCTTCAAAATCTGCTATGTATTTTACACTTAAGAGTACATCTCAGTATGGGAGCTAAATTTTCGGTTTTATTTGTTTATTACTTTTGTGTGTGTGATTTTATTTATTTTTATTTTTATTTTTATTTTTTAAATTTAAATCCAAGTTAGTGTAGTATTGGTTCTGGGAGTAGAATTTAGTGATTCATCGCTTACATATAACATCCAGTGAGAGCTAAATTTTGATTAGAAGGACTTGATTTAGATTATATAAATTCACAGTTGAAAAGCAAACTCACATATCCAAATTGTTCTAATTATATTTAGAAGTTTACACTTAAATTTAGTTTTTAAATTAAAAAAATTGTTTATAGTTTATTTATTGAGAGAGAGAGAGAGAGAGAGAGAGGGAATCCCAAGCAGGCTCTGCACCATCAGCACAGAGCCCAATGTGGGGCTTGAACTCATGAACTGTGAGATCATGACCTCAGCAGAAACCAAGGGTCGGACGCTTAACCGACTGAGCCACCTAGGTGCCCTCGTTTTTAAATTCAAATTAAATTTAAAACTGAGTTCATCTGTCCTACTAGCCACATTTCAAGCTCTTAATAGCCTCTATGGCTAATACCTCCCAAATTAGCACAGTCAGAAGCTGAACATGGCCAGAACCATGCCACCCTACCCATCATGAAACTGCATGCATGTATTTTCAGTTCCAGTATCAGAATAGGGAGAGGATTGAGCAAGATGGGATCAAGAAAAGAGGCCAAATCTATGTGACATCCCAAACCTACTATAAAAGAGAAGAAAGAAGCAAGGGTGGATTGGTGGTTAGGGGTTAAGTAAAGGAAGGCATATTCATACAAACAGAAGCTGCGGCCATGCTTGACCCCAAAGTCTGCTTGGTGTGATGGGAACAGAAACCAGAAAAGCAGTAGGCTGATGAGAAAGTAGGTGAGGAAAGTTGCATTCTTTTTCATCTTGCCTAAGTTTCTTATCTTAATTTTCAACCAAAATGCAATGTAGGAAATATTATTTCTTTAAACACATGGCAGGAGCAACTCGTAGTATCACATTTCTGACCTTGACAAGGTACTACAGTCTAAAGCAGTCGTTTACAATCTGTCCAGGTTCGGGTGTTGAGCCTTGTGGAGAAGGTTATCAATCTGATCAATGGACATGTTGCAAGGATCATTCCTGAGGAATATTGTGTAATAATGGCAGATCCAGATAAATTTGAGGTGCACTGAACATCTTTTTAAAACTAGAACTCACCCAGAAGTTTATGCAATGGGTGTGTGGGTCTGTGGGTGGATGGGTAGATGATGAGAGGGAAGAAAGGAAGGAGGGAGGGAGGGAAGGCAGGGTGGGCAGGCCTCAGAAGAGGCCCTGTGGTTATTGTTGTCGTTGACCTTGTTTTCACATTAGAATGTGTTACATGCCATTCACTACATTTATAGTGGGAAAAGCACAGGTTTTGGCATTAGATGACTATTACCTTCTGACTTGTGTTCTTAGGGAATTCACTTTCTTTTTCTGAGCCTCATTATCTCATCTGTCAAGTGGTATTATACTGTGCACATTACAGGGATGTTATAAGCGTAAAAACTCTTTTATGTAAAAGATCATCTATGTAAATGATGATGCATTATACATACATTTGTTATTATTCTGCGTCTGAGTACAATTTATCTTCCTGGAGGGAGGATTGCCTGGATATAACCTATTGTGAACAAGTGTGGGAACTTTTAATACACTAATAGCCTTAGGCCTCAAATCCTGGAGAGCTTATTAGTGCTCGTTAGTGCCCATATAGTAAGTCCTCACTGTCTCCTTTGAGCATTTTGTATGCTATAATACTCTTTTCATACTGTTTTCAGTTATTTTCCCCATACACTTCCTCAAAAGTGCTCACTTTTTCCCTTGCGAGCTCTTTCTCCATGCTTAGCTCTTCCATTTATAAAGTAAATAATCTTGCCCACTCGCACCCGCTGCCATACTTTTAATCGCTGCTAATACTCAAGTGTACTTTTATGCTTCTACTTACTCTCCAGAACACTACGATAAACCTACTCTCAGTGCTAATTAGGACCAACTTGAGCATACGTCAGCAGCCCTTTAACTGTTCTCTTTGAAACAGTTCCAGTTAGTCTTTTTAAATAAACTTCAGAAAAGAACTCAAATTAACTTGCTTCTTAATGTCCTATGGCTCAGACATTGGATTTTCTTTTCCCCATAGTGACTTCTGGTTAGCAATCAAAGAGCTACTTTCTTACATTATGATCTTAACTCAAGTTCCTGGGAGTGGAAAGATTCAATCATTTCTTCAAAATCCATAATTATATTTTGTCTTTACATTTTCAACTTCCCCGAATACTTTTCCTTCTCTTGAAGCTACCTCCTATTCCATTTCGTTTATCCTTTGAGGGTGATATTTCTCATGAAGAGTCTTACCAGAAAGTGTAAGACAAGAACACTTCTGTGGGGGTTATATTGTCCAGTCAGGACCAGCTACATGATTTGTGGATTCCAGTGCAAAATGAAAATGCAGAGATCTTCATTTATAAAAAAAAAAATTATTAAAAATTTCAAGACAGCAACAACGGAACATTATCCAAATGTGGAGCCCTTTGAGCACAATGTGCAACACAACCACACAGGTCACACGCCCATGATGTCCTTACATAATCAGTGTGTGTGGTGATACAAACTGACAGTCTTGTCCACTGTGCATCTTAATCATGGACTCCACTTTGTAAAGGAAATATATGCCTTTGATAACCTCTGTAATGATTCCTATTATATATGAAACTTTTAGTCCATTTGGCAACTTTTAGTAATTCAGTTATTTTACTCGTATGTGAATTTTCTGACACTATTTTAGTCAATGACTACCTTAGCTTTGGGTTGTAAGATTAATTGGGACATTTCAGGGAAGTTGAATGCTTCAGTAGTCATATTTTAATGATGACATTAAACCAGAAATTGCATTCGTTGCAGTTTTATTTGTTAACACAAGTACGTTTATAGTGTTGAGAGCTTTTAAAGTCCAAAAACACTAGAAAGGCATAAACATGAGAGAGTATGCAGTCTGGTAAAACCCTGGAAGAATTTCATGCATGTTTGGGGGCAACCTACGGTATCTCAATTGATTGTAAAATATATTTAATGCTAAACTTGATGGCATCATTACAGTGCCTTGTGTTCTTACATGCATATTTTCAGACCTTCTCCTCCTCCACCTGGGCTAGCCACCACTTAGCCCTGCAGGAAGCTGAGTTTCTACGTTTATCTGCTAGGCAAGGGTAGAGCGAGCAGTGTTGATTTTGCTGTATGTGGCCAATTATCTTGACCTTTATGGTAGATCAAGCCGTGGAGGGACCAGGAGGCTGAGTCTCCCTCCCATTTACATCTCCTTCAAGGGAGCATAGCACATTGCAGTCCTGTCAGTTTGTGGTCTTATATTTCACTCCCCAGCGATGCACATCTTGAGACACTGTGATTAGCATCCCTAATTCCTAAAAATTGACTTGCCTTGTTATAACTAGAGAGCTGTCGCCTAAAATACTTCACCTACTGTTCGAAAGGGTATTATTTTAGTGCCCTGGGGATAGGAAAAGTTTTCAACCCACCAGTGCAGGGATTAGTTTTATTTTAAAGTATTTGAAGTATTTTAGATAACTTAGCTAAGAATGATCCAAGTTCAGTGGCCTCCCAAGAATCTTTAAAAATGTGCTCCAAGTCCTTATCTGACAACAATGTGTAGAAATGCCTACATTCTGTCTGTATTTGGACATCAAGATCTACCTCCTTTATATATCAGAGAAATTAAGGCACCTTCTGCATCAACCAAACACAGAGGATGATTTTGTTTGGATAAATAGCTTTTTCTTTGAATAGGATTTCTGACTGAATCATCTAGAATTAATCATACATCTATTGAATAGCATGTACACTTTTCCTTGTTTTTCATATCCCTGTCCACTAAGCAAATAAAGACATTTCTTTTTTATTAATTGGGGTATTCATAATTGCCTGTGTAATTTTAGAGAGCTACATAATTTTGTGATTCACTTAGAGTCAGGTAAAGGTTATATCTCCATGAGACTAAAAGACCATCATCTCTTCAAATGATCTCTATTCACCAGCTTCTTGAACTGTTGATTGACTTAACTAGTCAGATCAGTTTATGTATTCAGACACAGTCTGAGCCAAACAGCTAGTATGAAGAAGTTTTAAAATCAAAAAAATCTATCACTGAATTGACTGTGCCATTCTTTTAACAGAGTTGACCAAACTAACAGGACTTTTCAGTGGTAGTTCAGAGACAGTGTATTTTCTGTTTCATTTATGAACAGGGGCATTAGAGCTCCATGTCCAGGATATATGAGGAAAATTCATATTTTCATTTTCCTTCATGGTTCTTCACCCGGACAGTAAAGAGTAATAGACTGTCCCCTTAATAGCAACAGCACTGATGACAGCTGGTGTCCCAGAGCCTCTGTCCTCATTCATGATCATGATTCTCTTTCCTAAGTCTCATTTTCAGAGAGAGAAATGGAGACCTAGAAAAAACACGACTCTATTATTAAGTCAAGCAAATAGCTTGGTGGCTTACAAAACAGCTGAGTATTTAACTTCATCCAAGAGTTATTCTGCCACTTATTGCTTGAATACCAGGTTACTGTCTTCGTGTTGTTTCTGCAGCTCTTTACCATTTCAAGTGAAGTGGTGCGCTTTGGTGGTACATTTAAAAGAAGCCATGGTTTAGGCGTGTTTAAGTCATACAATTACTAGTCTTTCTCCATAGACATATACTTGGTGTATGCTGATAGGAGAAGAGTGATAAACTAGGTAAAGCTATGTACTTAAAGAGGCAGTTATTGTGGATGCATTACTTGGTGTTTGATTGAAAAAGGGTGCTCTTAATAAGACCCTGAGCCATTGAAAAGGAGCACAGCAGTGAAGTCAAGAAGTAAGTCATAGCTCACCGCATAGAACTAATAATTATAAAAAAAAATTGTGGAGCAGGGTTTCTCAACTTCAGGACTACTGACATTTTAGCCTGAATAATTCTTTGTTGTAAGGTGTTGGTCTATGCAATAGGGGGTATTCAGCAGTGTCACTGACTTCTACCTAAGCTAACTAAAAATGTGACAACTAAAAATGTCTCCAGACATTGCCAAATACTTCTGAGGGGCAAAACTGCCTTCACTCAAGAGCCAATGGATAAGCTTCCGATTTTAAAAGTACTTGGAGGGGCGCCTGGGTGGCGCAGTCGGTTAAGCGTCCGACTTCAGCCAGGTCTCGATCTCGCGGTCCGTGAGTTCGAGCCCTGCGTTGGGCTCTGAGCTGATGGCTCAGAGCCTGGAGCCTGTTTCCGATTCTGTGTCTCCCTCTCTCTCTGCCCCTCCCCCACTCATGCTCTCTCTCTCTCTCTCTCTCTCTCTCTCTGTCAAAAATAAACATTAAGGGGCGCCTAGGTGGCGCAGTCAGTTAAGCGTCCGACTTCAGCCAGGTCACGATCTCGCGGTCCGTGAGTTCGAGCCCCGCGTCAGACTTTGGGCTGATGGCTCAGAGCCTGGAGCCTGTTTCTCATTCTGTGTCTCCCTCTCTCTCTGCCCCTCCCCCATTCATGCTCTGTCTTTCTCTGTCCCAAAAATAAATAAACGTTGAAAAAAAAATTAAAAAAAAAAAAGTACTTGGATCTCTCAACCACTCTATTAGGCTTTTTTTTTTTTAATCTCTATTTTACATCAGAGGAAACTGAGGCTCCGAAGAGTAAAATCACTTGCCTGAGGTCTCACAAGTAGTATATGGTAGAGATGGAATCCAAACTGAGATAAACTATCTTTTTTTTGATCCTTAAAATGGGTTTTATTGATTAAGAAGTTGATAAAAAGTCATTACATGTGCTATTGAATTTAGAATGAGATATTCAATTCTGAAAATATTTAGATTTAGTACACTTTAAAAATACTAAAATGACTATAAGGAATTAAATAATCAGACAGGTCTTCTGGAGCCATACCATGGGTCTTTTTATTACACCAGTAAAGAAAGATATTGTATCATTCTGAATCAGATTACCTTTTGGGTAATCTGGGTTTCCTGGGCTTTACATTAATAGAATTGAGCCAGAGTAATTCTCAGTATCCTGAGGGGCACTCAATGTTCAGTCTTTCAGTAAGGCATCAATTTCCCAATACCTCCAGCATTTGATATGTTGACAAGAATAAATTAGGTAACTACTGAGAACTGTAGAATTTTTCTAAGAAATCATAGATTTCAGTGAGATGAATGAATAATTTCAATAAGGTTGTAGATCTAGATTTCTCTTCAACTTAAAATTTCTTATGCTTCAAATCCACATTAACGAGTCACACTCAAAAATTGGATGATTAAAAAATGGATATACTTCTTTGGTGTCAAAATTTCTGGGAAGTAAAGAAGAAAAAACCTTATAAAGTATCCTCAAACTCAAATAAAGAAATGCCTTTTTAAGAACTAATTTTAAATTGGTCTGTGTTGGCACATTAAGACATATTTCATGACAATTGAGTGCCAAGTCTAGCATTTTAATATGTGTGCTTCACCAGAATGAAACCTTTATTATAGTACTGGAAATAAAATGGAGCATCTCTTCATTATGAGAGAAAATAATTTGGTCAAATAAATAAATAAATGGGCAGTGGCCTCAAAGACTTGTATTTAGGCCTACAGTAGTGACAAGCTAACTCTAATGACAGAATAGTGATCCACTGGGAAAACATTTCAGTAGAGACTGAGGAGTCTTCTCATTTCTACTTAAGATGCTTCTGTTTTGAAAAGGAATATGGAGGTGGGGAGGGGGATGGGTGAAATAGATGATGGGGATTAAGGAGTGTACTTGTTGTGATGAGCCCTGGGTAATATATGGAGTTGTTGAATCATTACATTATACACCTGAAACTAGTATAACACTGTATGTTAACTATACTGGAGTTAAAATTGTAAAAAAAAAACACAAAACGTTTTCAGTGATATTTTTCCATCTTAATTTGGAAAAAAAAGGAATATGGACATTATGAACTTGCTAGTCATGCTAAGGAAGCATATAGCTTCTACTTTTAGGTGCTAGTGGCATTTGTAAGGCTTAAAGACTAACAACAGTCTGATAGTTTCTCAAAAAGTTAAGCATATAATTGCCATATGACCCACAATTCCACTCCTTGATATATACCCAAAAGAATTGAAAACAAGGACTTAAACAGATATTTGTATGCAAAGTTCATGGCACCATTATTTACAATAGACAAAAGGTGGGGGGGAAACCTCAATCCATTATGGATGAATGAATAAACCAGATGTGGCCTATACAAACAATGGAATATTATTTAGTCATAAAAACAAATGACATTCTGGGGTGCCTGGGTGGCTCAGTCAGTCGGTTAAGCATCTGACTCTTGATCTTGGCTCAAGCCAGTTATGACCTCATGGTTCATGGGTTCAAGCCCTGCTTCAGGCTCTGTGCTGGCAGTGCGGAGCCTGCTTAGGATTCTGTCTCTCCCTCTCTCTCTGCACCTTCCCCACTTGCTCTCTCACCCTCTTTCTCTCAAAAATAAATAAACATTTTTTTAAATCTTTAAAAAATAAAAACAAAAAGAAATGACATTCTGAAACATGCTACAATATGGATGAATCTTGAAAACACACTAAGTAAAATAAGCCAGACACAAAAAGGCAAATATTATACGATTCCATATATACAAAGTGTCTAGAGTAGGCAAATTCATAAAGACAGAAAGTAGATTAGAGGTTATGAGGGGTGCAGGGATCGGGGGAGGGCAGAATGGAGCCTTATTTTTTTTACAGGTAGAGTTTCTGTTTTGAACGATAAAAAGTTTTGGAAATAGTGGTGATGGTGGCAAATGTGAATATAATTAATGCCAATGAATTATACATTTTAAAATGGTGAATATGGTAGATTTTAGGGTATGTGTATTTACCAAGAAAAGTACTAGGGGAAATATTTTAACTTATATAATGGATAAAGGGCTAAAATCCCTAATACACAAAACAATTTGAAAAACATATGGAAAACCCAGTAGTTAACCAAAAAAAAAATGGACAATTTATAAAAGAAATGTTAATGACCAATTAGTATATGAAAGCATAATGATATGATCATCCTCAATTGTAATAAAATACATATAAAAATTAAATAAATATAAATAAATAAATAAGATCTTTTTTTTCACTAGGAATAAAAAAAAGAAAGAAAGAAAAAGAAAAAGAAAGGCTTTGTGCAAAAGGGCAGACTGAGTTGACCATCTTTTTAAAACCAATGTTTTAATGCAAAGCGTTTAGTGCAAATGTGGACAATATCTATCAAAATTTTTATTAATATTCCCATCTTTTGACCCTCTCACTTCTGGCAATCAACCTGAGCATCATCAGATACATGCAGGAAGAAATGTCTGTATCAAATGCATATCATACCACCTAGATGTCCAACAATAGGAAAAAAAGTTATTATCAGCCATGGGGCATCCATAAGATAGAAAAAATACTGTGCCATCATTAAAAATTATATAAAAAGAATATTTAATAGCAATGGGTAAAAGTTCATAATACATTTTTAAGTGTGAAAAAAGTTAATGATTCTCTTGGAGTACTGAGATCATGAATGATTTTTATTGTCTTTTGTATCTTTCATATATCCAAATTTTCTGCAGTTAAAATGTGTTATCATCAAAAATTCTATATAAAAAGAAATATTAATAAAACAAAAATTGATGTGTTGAGAGGCACCTGAGATTTTTGAGGTCATGTTCATTTGGGAACAGTATTGAGCATGAGGTAGAGGAAGCAAGAATCAGAGCAGTCCCTTTACCCTCCATGGGACTTGGTGGTCTCTCTCAGGATGAGGAGGAAAGCACTGGCCACCAAAGCATGCCGATAATAAAGAGCCTGGAAGCCCAGCCCACACATCAAAGGAGATTAGCCTCAGATGGACATCTGAACTCAAATGTAAAGAAAATTACACTTTTACTGGTCAGTGTCATTAAAAGTCTTACAACCATTATTGTCCACTAACCAAATGAGATGAGAGTATGGCAAAACTTTGGTTTGAGAGCATAATTCATTCCAGAAACATGCTTGTAATCTGAAGCACTTGTATATCATAGCAAATCTCCCCATAAGAAATAATGGAAACTCAGTTGATTCTTTCCACAACCCAAAAATATTCATATAAAAATAATTACAATACTGCAATATAATACAAAATAATAAAGAAAATACAAAATATAAAGGAAAATAGACAAATCAGCTTGCACTCCCCTTTGAAAACCTTCATGGCTGGTGTGAGGGAGACAAGAGAGAGGAGGATTATTGTGTAGGACGACTTTCACTATCACTAACGGAATCACTGCTATCTATTGGCTCAATGGAATCTTTTTCATTTCGTGCAACTTTAACAAGGAAGCTATCCAGTGACACTTCCTTTTGACTCCTTATGAGGATTTCATGGAAATGTAACATTGCATTGTTGTTAAATAGATTCATCACTTGCACTGCTATAGCCTTTTTTGGGTTGTGCTTTTCTACAAAATTTTGCACTGTTTCCCACATTTTACACATCTCCCAAATCTCATTTGAAGTCAGGGATTTCTCCTCCGTCTCTCTCCAGATGAGATGCAGACATAGACTTCTTATAAAATCTTGCAATTTCAGCCACTCGCATACGTTGTTTGTACTTCTCGATGATTTCCTTAATTTCCCCCGTAATCATCACCACCTTTCTTTTCAACCTTTCTCTGCAAGGGGGCCATTGCATACACTTGCATGGATGTTGACTACAGTACAGTATTAATACACTTTTGTCATATACTGCATTTAACGTAACTGGCAATAAGGCAGCAAGAGGAAAGGGTCTATATCTGCAGGCAGCCTAGCTTAGAACGAAGCAAAACATTCTTAAACTTACTCTTGTATGGAAAAACAAAGGACTGTCCATAGGTGCTTTGAAGTGAGAAAAAGCACACCAATGCCAGTTGTGGGCACCTTCTATTGTTCTGAAAAATTATTGATTTCTGCCACACACTGCGGCCTGAGCAAATATCCAGGCATGGAAGATGATCACCAGTAATTCTGCAGCTAGAGAAAGAGAGAAGAACCAATGGCTTAGTTGTGCTCATGTGACTTTTGATGTCATGTACTACTCATATTGCAAGACATTACTTGTTTATCAAGTTAAAATTTATTAGAGGGGCGGCTGGGTGGCTCAGTCAGTTAAGCATCTGACTTCGGCTCAGGTCATGATCTCACGGTTTGTGAGTTCGAGACCCGCGTCGGGCTCTGTGCTGACAGGTCAGAGCCTGGAGCCTGCTGCGGATTCTGCGTCTCTCTCTCTCTCTCTATCCCTCCCTGACTAGTGCTCTGTCTTTCTCTATCAAAAATGAATAAATGTAAAAAATTTATTAGAAATGTTTGCTCATCTTGCGGAACACTCGTAAAACAAATTACTGGCAATCCAAGATTTTACTGTGTTTGTCGTTATCTTTCAGAAATATATATACCTTCCCAAGCTGTGCTTACATCATACACAGGTTAAATATATAGGATTTTGGGGTGCCTGGGTGGCTCAGTCGGTTGAGCATTGGACTTTGGCTCCAGTCATGACCTCACAGTTCTTGAGTTCAAACTCTGCATCAGGCTTGCTGCTGTCAGCATGAAGCCTACTTGGGATCCTCTGTCCCCCTCTCTCTCTGCATCTCCCCCGCTAGCACTCTCTCTCTCTTTCAAAAATAAAATGAAAACATTTAAAAAAATACAAAATAAATATATAGGATTCTGCATAGTTATAATAATTATATTTTGAATGGAAAATAATAAAGGATATTTCTTCAAAATCCTATGAGTTTATTTAAATGGAAAGCTTTATAAATATGGAGAAGTTAAATCATGTTCAGGTCTACATTTAATGAATACCTTTAAATTAAAATTTGTGACTTTCCCCCAAAATACCCAGATTTATGATCATCAAAAAAATACTTTGTGTTATCGTATTGTATGGAATTGTAAACGCCTTGTGATCTGGGTGCATGTCTTTCCTTTATAAATCATATTTTTCTAATGATAAAAATTTAGATCTGTTTAATTTAAGTAATTTAGGAAATGTTGATAAACGTAAGTTAAAAATACAAATTATTGGCATTCCCTCCACCCAGATATACTACCATACATATTATGGCATATACCCTTTCAGATATTTTTCTGTATCCATTTATTCTATACTTAAAAAAAAGTAATATCGTGTATAGCTAATGGTTTTTAACTCGTATTTTTTAACATAACAACACATTTAGAAAATATTTCTGTTATTAAATAGTCCTTACAATATGATTTTCAGTAGAACATGGTTTCCCCCATTTGAGCATATTACACTGTACTCAGCGGGTCTCCTTTTTTTTTTTTCAGACAATAACAATGTCTCCAGTTCCTGCCATTATGAGCAGGGTTGTGGTAAACGTCCCTGTATTTCTCCATATCTGTGATTGTTCGTTACGTTAAATTCCTAGGAGTGGGATTACCATGTTAAAAGTATGAAATGTTAAGGTTTTTCATTCGTATTGTAAAATTGCTCTCGGAAAGGTACTATCAGTTTGAACTCCCACCAGAAGTAGAAGAGAAGTGATTTCCCAGCACCCTCACCATCACTACTATCACTAAAAACAAAACAAAACAAAACAAAGCCAGATTGGTAGATCAAAAATAGTACCTCATTATTGTTTGAATATGCATTTCACTGACTACTACTGAAGATGAGCTTTTTTAAGATAAATTTTTCATATGATAATTGAGCACTTCTATTCTTTTAGAAATTTCCTATTCTTGCCCTTTGTTCGTTTTTTCCCCATGTTAGTCTGTTTCTCATTGATTTTTAAGAGCTGTTTTTATATGAAGAATATTACATGAAGACCCATTTCTTATATTTTGTGTCTTCTACAATATCTACTAAAGAGATCGGCAAATGGTGATATTTCTTTACAGGAGAACTTTACACTATGTCTGTGATTAAGTCCATCACATGTATCCCTTTGGTTAAAATAATGCGAAAATCACATTATTTCTCTTCACTGTCTTTCACTTTAAGCACTAAGTTTGATAATTTCAGTGTTTCAGAGGATAAAAATAGTCCAAGACTCCTAGAAGAAATTTAAAAGAGCTTAGAATTACTTAACAAAACAAAACAAGTGGTGTCAGGAGGGTGGAGGCAATGCCAGTACACTTTCAAAATTCTACAAGGTAGAATCATTAATCTTTGGAGGTCGGGTTGAGGAGAGAAGAACTTGAACTGTAACAGAAAAGTGTGACACAGGAAAGAAGACTTTTGAAGAGGATGAAGGATTTAAGCACTGAGTTGTGTTCGTCTAGGTAATTGTAATGAGTCCTTTCTTAGAATTGTCTAACAAGGGCAACTAGAAGGAGGCCGAGAGAAGGTCTTTCATTTTTGTGCCAGTGGTATCTGGCTGCATCTGAGCCCAGACCTCCTGCTCACCGAAGGCCTCCAGTGGATTAACAAACACATGCAGTCACAGAGCTATCCCGACAGATTGGAGAGAAGGGAACTGTAGTGCCCCGGTCCCAGGTCAGGCCACCCAGAGTCCACTGCAAATTGACAATTCTACAAATATAATTTTTATATGGACAGTCATATAGCATTGTATTTTGTGTATGTCTATAGCACAAATGTGTTAGAATTAGTGCTAAAAATGTCACATTTTAAATGCTATACTTTAGACATAAAACAACTTTGGTAACTCTGCTTTAAAGCATTTTAACAAACCAGGAGTCTCAAAATATGAAAGAGTCTGGGCTTTGTCCGACCTCTGAGAGGCATTTATCATGGATTAACAAATTGGAAATGCTGAAAATCCCCTTATAGGGTTTGCTGATTTGCAGATTATTTACCTGGATATGTAATTGAGCAATACTGTGACTGGCTTGCTAGTTGTGATTATGGGGGCCTCCCAGGGGATCATATTAATACCAAAATTACTTAGCTTTTTTATTAATCAATTATGGGCTGTTTTATTTAGGGTATGCTGGGAGTTTGCAGCAGTAGAGTGCACTAGGGCTTTAAAATTTCTTTTGAAATCTTCTGAAGGTTTTTCCCAAAATGTGGCTAATAACAGAGTTCTGTGACATGATAAGAAAGCAAAGTATACCATTTGTAAGTTTAAAAGAAAATTACAGGTGACTTAACTCCAAAAGCAGTAATAATTAGAATAGCAAGAGATACCGGGAGAGAGTGAATTAAATCCTTTGGGCATCTGTGGTTATTTTGGAGAAATCATTACCTGCTTTAATCATTTGGATTATAAGTGCTAGGAATGCATTCATGATTAAAGGTTTGATAGATGTATAATCTGACTCTGGATGTCAACAAGATCACAACTCTAGATAGTAAACATTGCCAGTGGCTGATGATGCCTGCATAACAAAGTGGAAACATCTTACAAGTTGTGCCTTGGACCTGGTAAATGCCAGTAAACTCTTTTGTGGGAATAAACATCATTGATATCTCTTTGGAAGTTTATTTAATTTTCTCTTTTCTTTTTATTTTTTCTGTTCTTTAATTCTTTCTTGTCCAAACAGACTGAGATATAGAACATCCAAACTGATATTTTTGTTTGCCTGTTTGTTTGCTTTAAAAAGATTAGTCTTTCCTGTTGGTTAATCTCAGTGTAACAGGAAAGTAGTGCATTGATCTGGTAGTTCATACAACTTTGTGAAGTTAACAGCAAAGCTGCACACTGATTAGACTATCCAAGATACATCAAAAATAAAGCCTGCTCCTGAAGAGAAAGGCAGAGGAACTCATTCATGTAGTACATATGCTTTGAGGCTAATATGTGCCAGGCATGGTACCACATGCCCTGGGTGTATCCTCTTACCTGTTATATGACCAACACCAAAAGTTGCCAGACTCAACTCTCAGTCTTCACTGGGAAGCCACGAGTTCAGGAATGCCTTTGTTGGGTGGAAGTTAATTAACATGAAGTGGATGACCAAAAATGTTTTCCCATATGAATTTCTAAAACCTTAAACCCTATTAGAAAAACAATGTTGAACCTTGTGGAAGATGAATTACCTTTAAAAGTAGTATCTTAAAAGGTTTGCCGTTTATAGCATAGCTGTTATAGTTCCGCAGTAGAAAAGTGACTTGCTTTTTACCTCCTAGAAAAAAAAATGACCAAAGTGGAAAAATGTGATGATGCATTTAGTGGAGAAATTTTAAACTTTAGATTTATCAGAAATTTGGGCAAATGATGAGAAGTGGAGCAATGATACTCAGTTTTCTATTGCAGTGGTTAGCAACTAGATGCAAGTACAGCAACAATATAAAAAAAATACATATAAAAACTAGACAGGATCTGACCCATCACGTGCGTGACTCAGCCTCACTCACCCCACCCTAGTCTAGGCCTGAACAACATGTTTCTAGCCCAGTAACCTCTGGCAACCATTCTGTCCCCCTCCTCTGACAAAAGAGGGTTGTGCTGGGTAGAATCCCAAGAGCCTGGGAGGGATAGGAGCTCATAGCCTATAGATGCAATATGTTCCCATGCAGGAGAATACTGAAAACGGTCTCCTAAGAGAATGGTGGGTCAAAATAAAAATAAAAAGTCCATGCTGGGTCATTTTTCCAAGTGGAACTAAAGGTGAAAAGACAGCCAAAATATTAAGTTAAAGAGACAGAGACAAATGTTGCTGGTAAATGAGGATGTGGGGAGATGAGCCTGCAATAATTCCTAAATCATCAGTGGACATCTGCATGGTCTTACCCACTTTCCACAGCTGCTATGAGAACTCCAGGATCTTTGAAAGTGATAGTCAGAGGCAAACCATTCATGTGCTTTTGGCATTTCTAATCATCTGGCAAACCTATGTACTTTCCATTAGCACCAAAATTTTACTACCTTTAATTTAGTCTTAAGGCAAGTGAGCGCCAGATACTGGCCATGTGCCCTCCTTTCTGGAAGACTCTTGGCATATGGAACCCAGTGAAGAGGACACTCACATCTGGGTTGAGAATGGCCTCTTGGTAGTGTCCTGCACTGGGTGAGGCATCTTCATATCTGGGGCTCAAAAGAGCTGAGTTAATTACCCAAGAAATTAGTAGAACTGTGATCAAGTACAACCCAGGACGTTGTTGAGGGGCAGTTTAAAAACTTGTTGGAAAATCAACAAGATTGGCAGCCTGCAAAGCAGCTTTCCAAACCCACCTGATTCCAAACCTGAGGCTTTTTCTTCTGAGCAGGAAAACTCAAGTGAAAACCCAAAGAAATTCTACTCAAAAGAGTCTTTGTACACATATCATTACCTCTTCCTCCACCACCAGCCCCACCACCACCAAATTCACAGGGACACATTTCCCAAAGATAGTTTGTCTAGCCAGCTAATCAATCTGAAAACAAAAGCCCCTTCTGGAAGTTTCCATTGCTAGGAGGTTTTCTGCTTTTTGTGATGAAAACTGAGGAAGTTAATGCTCCAGAATCCAAATCTACCTTGCTCAATTTCTATATAAGAGGCTGGGTAGAAGGTATGAGAGAGAGAGAGAAGAAGGAGAAGGAGAGAGAAGGAGAAGGAGAAGGAGAAGAAGGGGAGAGGAGGAAGAGGAGGAGGAGGAGGAAGAAAGAATGTTTTTTATACTTGCATCAGGAGACTAGTATTAATATACTTTTTGGAGACTTCTTTTTGGAGAAGTAAATTAACTTTATACAATGTTTAAGGAATATTGTATATGTAGGATCAAATGAGGGGAAAGGATAGTTTTGCCAAAGGCAACTGTTATCAAGGTTCTGAAATTAATTGGATGCTTTAATTGAGGTAGATTACTAGCTAATGCTTGCTTGAATACAGTAATTCTCCTATTAAATTATCTTTGAATAATTACCTGAAATTTCTCAGCTGCAGGGACTGATGGCTATTTAATTGCACAGTGATGTTGCTATATAATTACTTAACAAGGTGTCCTGTAATAGTTTAATTCCCTTTTTACTGAAAAAAAAATGTGGATGATAAAGTAACTACAAATAGCTCTTTCATAAAAAATAAATCACTGCAGATTTTTTCCTTCAGATTATTTGATATTTGAAAGTAAGTGAAATTATTTCTAAATTTGTGATTTATAATTCAAGTATTGATGATTTTTTAAATAGAGTAGAGCCTCTCTAACACATAATACATTAGATAACATTTCAAAGGGTTCGAATTGTCATTTTTAATTTTTGCTTATCATGAGAATTTTATGTCTCATTATTAAATACCCAAGAAACCACACCTTGCTTTTCATTCTTATTGCATATTTTATCTAAGGTTTTCAAATTAAGCATGTAGTCATTAAATTAATAATTAAATATTATTTAAATATGGCCATATGTCATGTGACAATGGTATGACAGAAAATTAAATGAATTGCTTGAAATTATTTGGCAAACAATCTGTAGAGAGTTTCCACCAATACATCAATTTATCAGCATTTAGAATATTTCTACAAACATTTATAGAATATCAGCAACAAATATTATCTGACTCTTATCAGGCTAATTGAATTGATCCCTACGGTAATCTTAATCAGATATTAAAGTCAAAAACAAGGGCCAATGTATTTTGACAATATTTTTCCTGGGTAAATTGGTGAACTACTAAAATCTTAGAAAAACACAGCTGATTGGGGTGTTGACTGAAAAAGCAAATTAACATTAGTGCATTGCCAGTCTTAGCACATTAAACATTTCCAGAATTTGTCCCAATGATTTAACAATGTATACCTGACCTGAATGCCAGAACAATATGCTGGCAACAATTTGTTGGCCCCAAACTAGACCTGAAAAGTGCTTACATATATTAAGAGAATGGGTCACATTAATAAGACGAAGTTCAACAGATCCCAAGAGATTTCATTCACATATAGAGAAGATGGACAGGAATAATCTATTTCCAGTATGGCAGAAACAGTACTGAGTCATTGTGGAAAATTAGCTAAATATGAGGCTTCACATTAGACCATTTTTTTCTAAGCAAACCAAGTACTGAAATACATACAAGTTTTGCCGTCCTGAGCATTGGTCGGTACTAAGCAGGTGATGCCGAAGTCAGTCCTCAATTTTGTTTTTAAATCACAGCTCATAGATATAATATATGCATTACACAGTTTAAAAGCCAACAAGCCCTTCATTATCTGTAAATTATTTGTCCTGGCTCCAGTGTGAAAAGTTTCATTCTACTTACAGTAAAGTTTTTGGAGCAGATGAAAATATGGCACAGAATACCCCTTATGATTATTGTGTAAGCAATATAAGAAATACAGGTGGCTGTGTTTCCACTGGGTGTCTCAGTCATTAGGCATCCGACTCTTGATTTTGGCTCAGATCATGATCTCACAGTCATAAGTTTGAGCCCCATGTAGGACTCCGTGCTGACAATGCAAAGTTTGCTTGGGATTTTCTCTCTCTCCCCATCCCCCACTCTCTCTCTCTCTCTCTCTCTCTCTCTCTCAAAAATAAATAAACATTGTTTTAAAAAAGGAAACACAGGTGATGCATGATTTGATGAAATCAACCTCATATGTTAAAGCTCTAGATCGACTCATCACCTAAGAAGTACACCACACAGGGAAATGTGTGATGACTTAAGATTTTCCTTCCTGCAGGGAAATCTAACAACCTCACCCTATGGAAGTAATGTCATGGATTAAGCAGTCAGTAAAAACTATATAACAACCACTGTATCTTTGAGATCATTAAGATTGAAATGGAGCTTTGAAATTCTGTCAAATGAGGAAACAGAGCCAAGGTGTTTGGTCATTTCAGCCTTTTGGCCTCTTAACAACGTTTCAAAGCCAAGGCCAAACAGAAGCCAGTTGTTACAGTCTGACAGGAGGAGGGAATGACATGATGCGGTATGAGGAGGGAAAGATGGCAGAACAAGAGTGGTGGAGATAGAAGGGAGGGAGATGCAGAACGTGAACAGAAGTTCTTGGTGATCCCCAAAAGATCATTACCCCAAGCTGCAATCCTTTGGCTGTTTATGAATATTGCAATTGTGGCCACTCTTCTGTGATCCACATCACCCTTACATACTTCTGGTTTTGAGGAGAGGATGCCAAAAGGCAACACGATTCTTCTTTGAACATGTGAGTAAAAGGGAAAGTGGTAGAGACTGTTTCTGGGAAACTTTCTACCAAGTGCAGACCATTGGCCAAGCCTGTGGTATGCTTGTATATATTGCGTAGCTTCCCAGGACACTGTCCTACCAGTATGCAGGGACAAGACAGTCAATGGCACAAGATAACCCTCCTGAGACAGTGGACCTGTTTGCACTGTGCACTCCAACAATCTATTTCTCTCTTGAATAATAGTACCATGACAATAATAATAAATAGCCTCAGAGGTTTCCAGTAGAAACCATAGTTTATTTCTCCAAGCAACAACTGTGGATAAGTGTCTTTTTTTTTTTCATTTAGGAAATATATCATGTGCTTCATCAGGAGATACAGTACCATTATCTTTTTCTAAGGTATTACTTTGGTTTATTTAAAATTAGAGCTCTGTTCTAATCACATGATTTAATCAGTGGGCATGGCAGCCTAATACCACTGTTGTGCTTGACTTCAGAATCAACTATGCTCATTTTTAAAAATAGAAGTGGTCCTTGAATAAAATGAATAGTCTGATTTATTAAGAATGGACTTCATTTTCTTGTATGGCTTTTCCTCAAATGGAAATATGTATCTCAGAAATAATTATACAGGAAATCTTCCCTCAATTCACATATCCGCTCACCCCTAAAATAAAATAAAATGAAATTTCTTCATGTGGTTCCAAAAGGAAGGAGACATCTCTGTTCCTTGTCTTAATAATGCATCTTCTGCCAAAAGACAAATGTCAAATTAAATAGACAAGACAAAATAGAAATGTCTTTATTAGGAGCAAGCTGCTTTGAACCGCACGGTGTGGATGTGTGTTTACAGTAATGTCAGTCACTGTTCAGTGACTGAGATCAATTCTTCATTGGGATTCACGTTTTCACTGTAAATGAGAAACCACAATTAGGTCGAATTTTGATCAATCTTCCTCCCAATAGATCTGGAATCAGATTTTAAGCCTGATCTGAGCGAACATTCGTCTTTTATTCCAGTACAAAAGCTTGGAACTGCGGCATCATTGAAGCATCCTTGAAATCATTTGTGTTTCACTGGTGATGTGAGATACAGCATCTCTTTCTTTCCACAAACTAGATGGGTTTTCTGCCACTTTCATCTAAGGGGAATTACTTAACCTTTTACGGCCTTGTTCTCTCATTGGCAGACTGAGGGTTTTGGACTGTAATGAGTAGTTCCTATTACACTCATGCTTAATAATCACCTGGGGGCTTGATAAAAATCCATTTTCCTAGGCTCCACCCACCAGAGATTCTGGTTCAGTAAGACTGGAGTGGAGCTCAGGTATCTGCATTTTTAACAAGCTCCTCAGGTGACTTATACTTTTGAGGACCATAGTATTTAGATGGTCTCTGAAGTCCCTTCCAGATTCTAACCTCTGCACTCCATGCATGAAATCTTTAGACCCCCAGTGTTTCCTAAAGATGAAATGGAATTATGTACAAGCTGGTTGCCTAATACAGATTAGACGGTATGTCAGGTAACAGTAATATTAAACAGCTAACATTTGTGGAGCATTTCCCAAATTTAGGCAAGCTTATTTTAAGGCCTTTAGAAGTATTGACTCATTGATCCTCAAAAAATATTGGGAGGAAAGTAACATTATTGTGTCCATTTCACAGGTGTGGAAGCTGAGGCCAGAGATTAAGTCATTTACTCAGATTAGATAGGCCTTGGGGAATGGGGCACTTGCTAGGCTGAAAAGGACAGTCTAGGTGGAGAGAGCAGGAACGAAGGCCCAGACCTAGAAAAGCTCATGAATTATTCAACCATAGCAAGTATTCCTGTGCCTGGAGCCCAAGTGGCTTTGGGGAGTATGCGAGGAAGGAGGAGATATTTAGATGTTAGGGAACAACATTAATGTTCAACACCAACAGGAGATTCTTACAATAAACCTTTGTATGTGCATAGAATACAACATCTTAGCCATTAAAACTTTTTAGAAAAATATTTAATGACAGGACAAGGTTCATGATATAATGTTAAGTTTTAAAAGCAAAGTTATCAAACAACATAACTCCAACTTTGTGAAAAATATGTAAAGGTATGTGGTTGTATATGTAAAACATTGACAGGGTTCTTACACAGCTTGGGCTAATCCTTGGTTTTCATTTTCTGTATTATTTGTGTCTTACCAATTTTTCTCTACAAAGCAATACTACATGTTATTTTGTAAAATAAGTGTAATAAAATGTATTGTTTAAATAGATTTTCGACGTGAATTGAAGCAAAAAAGGTTTTGTAATAACCAAACCATTTAATCAGGGAACCCCATTTCTGTGCATTCCAGTTAAGTTTAAGTTTCTAGTTGCCAAATGCAAATGGTTCAATATCATCACCAAATTTTCTGTGCCCCCCACCCCGGTACTCACGTGCATGGAAATTTAGCAAGATGACGTAGCTTAATAGAGTTTCCTCACTCACTATGCGAATTCACAGTGAGGTACGATACCATAATGTAAGAGTGCGTAAGCCTTGGGTTTAGGAATCCGTAGTGGTGGGTAGACGTAGTGGGGGGATTAGATTGTTTCCTCCTCTTTTGGCCAAGCAGTGTAGAAAGTAGCTATGACATTGGTGGCAGCCATTTATTTAACTTCGGAGGCCACATGTTGCCAAGCAGAATCAACACTCACTGAAAAGAAAGATTAAGAATTGTTTCCAAAAGTATCTTCCGTTTAAATATGAAGAGCTTTGTCTGAAAGTAACCAGCACCTGAGGTCTAGCTAAACTTTTGAAGCAAAGGACAGTTGTTTGGATGAAGGAGTAACGGTCTACTTATAGACAGTAGAATCTTTGGAATTAGAGAGCCTGATGTTTTTCATTCTGGTGACAGAATTCTGGGTGTGCTTTCCAGAGCTGCTCCGTGCTGTTAGCCACGTGTAGAGAAATAATTACAATGACAAACCCAGATAGCGTTTGCTGTGTGCTCTACATGTTAGCTCGTCATATAATATTCACAGTCACCCCTGTGATGTCACGTAGGTCACATTATTATCCCCATTTACATGTGAATAAACTGAGACACAAGAGAGGCTTAGAAACTTGTCAAAAGTCGTATTATCACCATTTCTTAGGGTCTTACACGTGCCAGGCACTAGTGTGTGTTAGGATCACCATGCTGACGCAGCATGCTGTAAGTACTTTGCAGATTTTTAACTTTGAGCTGTATAGTAATTTTGAGAAATATCGATATGTCCATTTTTCAGATGAGGGAGCTGAGGTTCATTTTAAGAGAACATGAAGTGCCTGAAGGGAGAATTGGCAGGTGGGGAGGAGCAGCAGTGTAAATGGCCCCCATTTCCCTTTCCTCCTGCTCCTTCCACCTCACAGCCCCCCTCGCCCAGATACTACTGTTTCACTCCTTAAAGTTCGGGTCCAAATACAGATTTGAACACTGTCAAGAAAGATGCCCACAAGTCCCAGAGAAGAGGAACACATGTCTCCAGAATCAGACAGAAACAGTGGAATCCTGACTCTGCCACTCAATGGTGGTTTGACTTGGTAAATTTCTAAATTTCTCAAGGCCTCATTTTCCCCATCTGTCAACTGAAGATTACAATGGCACTTACATCATATAGTCATGGTAAGGGTTGCATGAGATCATTCTTATAAAGAATTTAACAAAAGGTATTCGGTAAATAATAACAATAATAATAAGGGGAGGAATAAATGTAGGACACTCTGGTTTAAACAAAATTAAACCAGATTTTTATTATAGAACTCTTCTGAGCCTTTAACAGCCAATGTTGTTGGTGAAGCTGTTAAGAGGACAAGATAGAAGTCAAGTGTTCCCAACCCATTTGAACATTTATTATTTTTGGGTGGGCACTCATGAAGTCCTGGGGGCTCTTTAGGAAAGCCTCTACTAGACAAAACCCTGGTGTAGCTGAAATTGTTCAGAGAAGTTCTGCTGGCAAACAGTATACTTCCATGTCAGAGACTTTGTAATAGAGGTAAAAATAGTATATTCTAATATTTTCAAATGCACATGACATCCCATATGCTAGAAAAACCTAGGGCTTTAGGAAGAGTAGGATATGATGCCAATAATATTTGATATTAACTAAAATAGAATTGAATCTCTGCACAAAAAGCAAAGCTTGGCTGGTTGAAGGGCAGAGGGAGGGAGGAGAGAGCCTCTCCTAGGAGAACAGGGAAGAGAGAGGAGGTGGAGAGCAGAGGCCAGCTGGATGGATGTATGCAGCATGGGCTCCGGGTTGTGGAGGAAGCCAGTAAAGGTGGGAAATGTCCTTGAGGAATCGACAAGGAGGGGGGGATCCTGAGGATGCCAAACAGAGGGTCCTGAATCTGCTGAGCACCACCTTGTTTACCCTTAGCTGTTTCTGTGTAACCAGAGGCAGCGTGTGCAGGAATTTTTGTCCTACACAAGTGCACTTATTTGCAAGTCAATAGAAACAATACTAGTGAAAGTCAACACTGCTTTGAGTGATTTGTAAGTTTCTTTAGAAACAAGGTTGTCTGTGTCCCAAGGGCAACTCCCAGGTGATTCCATGGTAGAAATATGGCTGCATGTTCTTACAGTGGAATAGGTGGCACCCTAAGGCCAGCTTGCCGTAAACCCTGAGAAACATTTAGTAGTAAGTCCAATGCCTGTCTCCTTCTCATTGGCCTCCTCGATTCAACTCCTCCCAACAACATCCACTTGGTTTTCCTAGTTGAAAAACTCAAAACTATTCTCGACTTCTCCATCTCCCAAACCACACATCCAGCGTCACCAAGTACAGTTGATTTAAAAGTCCAATGTAGTATTTCGTTTTGTTGTTAAATTACTCAATACATGCATCCTCCTAGAAAAATTGATAAGCAGATGAAAGGATAAAGACGCAGGGAGAAAAATCACTCTTAATCACACTGTTAGGATTTTCTGGGATTTTTTTTTCATGAAATTTTTTATCAAGTTCTGTGTATATCTTTGAATTCAGACTTTTTTTTTTTTTAAATCTATTCATGACTCTTTTGCTGTCCCTCATTCACTACCATTTTATTTCAGAACTTTCTTCACCTGAAGTAAAATATTTCCTGTCCCTAAAGGCATAAGGGTGGGCAAAACAAGCATGAGTTCTGCTCTCATGAAACCCAGAAGCCATATATACCAATTCCCCGATTCTTTAACAGGAGGCTCATTCAGTTCATATTCTTCTACACCTTGCTTTCTTCCCTCTTAACACTGTGTCTTAGAGATCATTTTATATTAGTTCCTTATTCCTTTTTACATTGTATGTTATTTCCTTGTATCCTTGTATCATAATATATACCTAGCTCCTCTTGAGGGACATTAAGGTGTTCTTAATGTTTGCTACTGCAAACACTGCTACAGTAAACAACCTTATATGCATATGCCATTTCACACATGTAGGAGCAGAGCCATAAGATAGATTCCTGGAAGTAGTGCTTTGGTAGAAATTGCCAGACCGCCCTCCACAGAGGCTTACCAAGTAACATCCCATCAGCAACCTCTAAGAGTGCCAGTTTCCCCACCACCTTGAAACACTCTATTCTCCTCTGAAGACCACTCGGTGGCCCAGGGAAATCCCACAGCTGATAAAACCAAAGGAGAAGTAAAGGTGAAGGATTCTTTCCCCATCAGGCCGCCAAAGAACTTTTCTTCATGGAGGTCTGGGTTTATTTTTAAGGTCCCTTTATTCCTTAAAGAAAGAAAAAAAAGCCCACTACAATGCTCCATGTGGGTGCCACAAAGAGGAACAGATTTCTCTCCTGTGCTTCCAACTAACCCAACCACTTAAAAAGATACGGGACGCCTTTCAGGGTTGTTGGAGCAGTAGGGGAACACATAGCTGATTCGCAATCAAATGGCCACTCGGGAGAGCAATCTGTGTGCTCTTACCCACAGAGCAGCCAATTTCAACTGGAACATATGCAGAGCCCATTTGAGGCTTCTTTGTGCGATGGTTACACTCGCCGTCTTAGAGGCTGGGGCAGGTTAGGGGAGAGTGCCCATGTTGTACAACAGTGTATCTGAGCTGCCCTTTATGCCTACCTATTTCTTTCCCTGCTTTCACCCCTTTGTGTGTTTTTAATGGGGATAAGTGTGAGATGTGCTGGAGTGCAATCACATTGTGGTCTTAAAAGGATCTCTGATGATAGAAAATATGTCAATTTATTATTTCCCTCGGGACAGAGAAAAAAGTACAAAGGTTCAATGGATGATGAAGATAATACTTGCGCGCTGTATAGCATTTTGCAACAAAAGATTTTAAGGTGATTTTCCTTTAAAAAAATATTTTAGTCCCATTTTGTAGGTGGGGAGACAAGAAGATTTCGTAGTGACTAAAATGTCCTGGTGGTGGGACCCTGCATAGAGTCAGCATCTCTATGATCCTTTCCGGGCTCTGTTCACTCCCTCTAGTGGAATTTGGTTCTTCACATCAGAGTTTTGTACAGCAGTAGCAAGCACTGTGCTATTGTGCGTGATCTTTTGGGTACCAGAGCCACAGTTTCATCAAATCTTCAACCAGATGGCTAGGTCTGTGATCAGAGCTATCCCATATACCTACAGCTATAGTTTCCTTAAATAACAATTAGCCCCGCAGATCCTGGGCTGCTCTCGAATGCAGGAAGCGTTCTGGTGAGGCTCAGCAAGGAGGTGGCGGCTTGTTATTTGTCACGCAGGGTCATTCATAATGAATCAACAAAGCATTGACAATAGTTTTCTTGTAAACTGAACAAACCTTATAAATGGTGTGTGGTCTCCCCTCCCCCATGAATTAGTTCCTTTGTCCTGAAATGTATGGTTAGCACAGATATTCATTCTGCTCTGCTGGGAGAGTGGCAGAGTCTAGGGAGGCACCCGGAATGTGCAAGACAAGTCGACATTTTACATTTTGGTCTTCTGTGTTAGAGCTGGGAATATCTCATTTGTACCTTGAAAGTGAGAGAGAAAACATGGGTGGAAAGCATAGAAAACTTTCTATACTATCTGAGTGATCAATTTTAGAACACGAATGTGAGAGCTACTTCCTCTCTTTTATGTGTACAAGGATGAAAGGAAATTAAGACTGTAGAAACAGTTTTTAAAATGCTTTGTATGGCTGCTTGAAATTCATTGTATGATTGCCTGTTTTTTTAAAACCCAAATAAGGAAGGCTAAAGTACTTAGAAGGAAACTAATTGCTTTAAGCTTTTTCTTCTCAGTGTATGCTATTCTCTGCTGTTATATAATCTTGGATATTGAGTAACTGAATGAAAGGACCAGTGTCTTACTTAAAGTAAATGGACAAACATCATTTGCTGCTGGCATCTTCTTTGACTCCTGTGGGAAAGGAGGGAAGATATTTCATAGTTAAATATGCTATAACTTTGAGTATAATATCAATCTTTATTATCAAAACACTGAAACAAAAATTCACAGGATTGAAAAGAGCAAATCTATGTGGAGGGAGGTTTTTAAAATCTTGAAATGTTCAAGTATTTGAACATATCTGCCTGTCTTTATAAAAGGCAGATTATGATGGCATAATTTCTGACATGTTGTTACCAGACAGACTGTGTGTTGGAATGTATATTAGATCAAATTGATAGATTGCTACATGAAAAGAACTGCAATATTCAAAGTTGACTTCACAGGTAAAATTATTTACAGAACTATACCACGGTAATAACATCTGTTTCATTTCAGATATAATTTTACATAATGGTAAATTTTTATCAAAGTGTATGAATGTTTTTTCTTTATTAAAAAGAAATGCCAAAATCATTGCTAACACATGAAAACAAGTCAATGATTAAGATCACATAAACCCATGTAATATGTATATTCAATCCAGAATTGTTTTAGGGTCATTGTAGCCATAGAGTTTTCAAATAAATTATTTGAATATAAAAGTAGATTATGTATTTCCCCTGTGGCTGGCCAAATGTCTTTTCAACAAAGGGTAAAATAAGAAGGCTATTTTTTGTGTAAAAGAGTGATCTTTTTAGTCATGCTTGGCTGCCTTTTCAGGACTGTCTCCATTTATAATGAGATATTCTTGAACTCATTTGAACCAGAAAGTTTAGTAAATTTGTGGTACATTTTTACATGAAATATCATGATTTGTTTAAAATGATCAGGGCTAGAGCAAAGGGAGAGTCGATTAATGATTGTTTTGATTTCTAGATTATAATTTTGAGCTGACATTTACATTGGAGAAAATCTAGAATATTGAAAATATATATTTATTTACTTTATTATTTCACCCTTTTTGTCAGTTCTAATTTCATCTTATTGTCCGCTTAAAGGTATACTTGCTACTCAAATCTCAGTTAAATCTCAGTTGAAGCTGTCATAAAGACTATTGTAACAGTAGTTTTTATAGTCGTATTTTTCAGGGTTCCTGACATTGAAAGGTGGTGATGGCCCTTCCAGAATAATGAGGAAAAGTGTTTTCTATAAATTATGGCTCTGATTTTAAGTAGACTTGACTTATATGCAAATTTGTAAATATTAACTTTTTCCTTTTCTTTATGGACATAGTAGAAAATTCTTCAGCATGGAAACATACACACACACGCGCGCGCACACACACACACACACACACACACACACACATGGAGTAGTGAAAGGATCTTTTTGAAAACTGAAAGTAAATTTTGACATGGTCATTAACATATGAAAACATGTTTACGTTATTCTCTAGTGTTTTAACATTCTCTACATTTAATTATTTTTCTAATATACTTGAAGGTCATTTAAAAAAACTCTTAGTTGTGTATTTTTTGCAATTACAAGCAGAAAAGTCAGCTACTAGATCTTAACCTGATACTGAAAATCAACTGTGTATTGTACTTATTCCCAATCTTATTTCTCTGATTATACTTTGAAATGGACATAGTACTTGTTTTACATTTGTATTTCTCTCGAACCCCCTATTTTCTCTTTACTCTGCAACAAATGCCATTTTTCCCTATTTTTCGCCGTTCCCTGATTTTTACAGCAAATGATGTGTCATCTCTCTCCTGAAATTGACCATTCTTTTCAGAAAAGATTTTTTTTTTTTTGGCCTGTGGTGTTACACCGAAAAAGTCACCCAGCTAAAATGAGTTACTTCATTTCTAAATAAAAACAATAGTGTTTTCATGCCTGAACTTATTATTATTCTGAGAATGTACTAATTTGTTACATCCAAGATGACGGTTCGTTGGGTCTGTGAAAAGGGCAGTGTGCCAACTATAGCAGGGACGTAAAAGGACTTCTTTCATGGGAAGTAGTGGGACAGAGAGGAGCCCGCAGTTCAGTGGGTATCAGGAGGCACGCTGCCAGTGGGGTCATCCTAGTATCAGGGTTTCCTGTGTTGGGTTCTGAATCAAGCAAAAACTATGATTTCACTAAATGTCAGCCTGGGCAGCCAAATTTTCAAACCCACTATTGCTCTAAGGAGCAACTGATAAAGGTTTTATCCCTGCAGGCACTGGCTGATGTGGCACAAGGGTTTTGAATGTGTGCAATGAATTATTACTTTTGGCATTAAGCTTAGATAATTGTCTACTTACTCTGAGCCGGTAATAGCGAAATAAAAGTGGAGGATATTTTTATAAAGTAAAACTGCAAAATAGATTTATCTATATTACTATGGATTTTTTCTTTCTTTTTACTACTGTTCTTCTCCCCTATTAAATTTGAATGATAATGAAGTTTGATTCTATACCTTTATTCTGCTCTAAACCAGGGTGGTCTCATAATTTTGTTTTACATGCATGACATTGCTTAAGGTCATTAGTTGTAAATCGTAGTATAAAAAGGCTGAAAATATATTCAGCACTTTGTACTTTCCGAATACACATTTAAGAGCTGCTATGAAAAGTCGAGACCTACATGGCAGATTTTCTGGCACTGAATGGTCAATTTAGTGATGTAGATTAGTGAATCCAAACAGTAAGTGAAGAGAGACTATAATAATGCTTTGATATGTCCCTCTGTTGAAGCATATCCTGGCTGATCCATTTTCTGTTATTGTAATATTTTTCTTTGCCCTATGGCAAAATGCTGTCTACTTTCTTATTTTTTAAGAATATAACCCAGATAAAATGATTGTTTTTTTTTTCAAAAGAATTTTCATGTGCTTTGGTACCACTGAACTAATAAATGAAAAGCAGATTTGGATTGATGAATTTTATTTTGTTGGAGTAAAAAACTTTCCTTTGAGGACATTTGTTTTTTGTTCAACATGTATCTGTAGAGTTTGCTTGTGAGGCAAAGTTTTAATTCATGGTCCTTTGTGTTTTAAAGGGGAGTGTACTTTAAAGGACATTTAAATAATAACCAACTTAATAATGATAATGATGATAATGATGTTCTTTTATCTAGATTTTCAAATAGGTCTTACTTAAAATGTGACTGATCTTAACTTGGTGTTTTGAGTCCTATTTCGTTTTTGTCACACTTCATGTTCCTAGGAAATAAAAACAAGGTCTGCCTTTTGTAATTTCTCACAGATTATGAATTTGATTTTCTTGACAATTTACTTCAGAATTAAAGGCTATATGTGTTCTTTTTCATTCCAAATGGAAACTGGCGGAATTTACAATGAAGACGACTGAAAATTGGAATTGTTTAAAAATAAAAACAAAAATACACCGTCGTAACAGATTTTAAATGAAGTAGATTATCAAGTGGACTGCTAATTTTGCCTTTCCAAAATGTTGGATATTTAACCCTCAGAATAATTAAATATTTGTAATAAAGCAGTTAATTCAAGCAGTTTATTGCTGTAATTTGCAAAAGTACATTGAGCTGCTTTCTTTTCAGCTCATTGATGGAGGAACAAACATTTCTTTAATAAGACTACAGCACATTCTAATTTTGTTGCAAAAGCTTAGATAAGGATCAGGCCCCCTCTGAATCACTGCATTGACCTATGACATTGAAAGTGCTGAAGCTCTTTGGCAAAAGAAGAGTTAGACAGTCATTATTATGCACAGGACTTTCCAGTTCTAAAGGGGCTCTGTGCTTTCTCTCAGATAGACTTTGTTTGTTGGAAATGAGAACTGTATTTTGGCAGCAAAGGACCAGAACTGAAGCTACTCGCAGGCAGACTCATTATGACATAATCCTTCATTAATCTCATTCTCTATTAATAGATCGTGTAGAAGTTTTGCTTCAGTGGATCATCTTCATCAAGGAGCTATGGGAAAGTATTACCGGTAAAATGCTCACCTCTAGTTTTAAGGCTGCCTGTTTACATTCATCTTTTTATTAGTTGTGAAGATTAATGGTGAAAATAATCTCTTGGATTTTGCTTAGTGTACAAATGACATATGAGCACCTAAAAATCTGATGTAACTGGATCTTGGTGTTTTGGGGGTAAAACTCACCTGGGAAGAAAATATACCATTAACAATAAAAAAGGGAAGGTTTGTCAGGCTAAAATTTCCTCTGGTGAGATAAAGGGTCTCTAGTTGGAGAAGCGTGGGAATAGTGGCTCAACAGTTTGAGTTCCCATATTGCTTCAGAAAACAAGTTATCACGGAATACATGTATGTTACTGTTACTGAGCAGATTAGATTAATCTAAGAAGTTGAACTTCTTGAGGTGGGCCGGGGGCGTGGGGATGTGCATCTCCTTTAGAAATAGGTATGTGTGTTTGTTTTTGTCCAAATTATCTACTCAGATCAGAGATTGGAGCTGCAACATTCTACTGTTTGATTTTCATCACACGCTTGAACAGTATTTTGGGATTTATGTAAAAATATATTTAGAGAGAATAAATGTGCTTTGCTCTTTTTTTGTTTGTTTGTCATCTGTTAGTTTTTGTTAAATTTTGTAACACCCTTGGGGTCACTGGTGAGCCAGAAGTTCCCACAGCAGGTCTAGCTCTTTGGCTCAGCCTTACCACCTCCCTAAGCATCAGGGCCTCCTACTTTTCCTGACTGTAACTATGCACCAAGCCTTTGACTTATCTTGGTTGATAAACCCAAAATCTCATTGGAAGGTAGAGTTTAGGAAGATCAGGAGGAGGTGCTAATGGTATTTCTTTCATCTTTGGTCCACAGAGGTTGAATATTACAAATAAAATGCTATCAGTGGGGAGATGATTTGGTTATTTGGTTAAGCAATATGTACATTTTCCTAGAGGAATACGCTGGAGAACCTTTTTCTGTGGTCAGCAGGTGATTATTCTGGTTGGAATGTACTCATATTGTTGAGTCATTAATAGAGATTGTGCCCCTATTGGAACTGGCTGACAGCCCCAGATTGATCCTTGATAATAATGCCAGTAATATGTATATTAGAAAATTTGCAGGCTATGAAAAACTAAAGTAGGGATATATTTTTATATTGCCTTGCATATATTTATGAGTTAAATAAAACTCAAGGAAGTTAAAGAAGTTGTCCCTGAACATACAAATCATAATGTTTTGGTTTGGCTTCTCTTCAGGCCTTCTCATCTCTTGATGTTTTTATTTATATTCTACAGTAAAGAGAAGTAAGATTTATTGAACAATTATTTTAAATGGACCACCTCCGTAGGCAATTTAACATAAGTGATCTAAATTAATTTCAGGTTTAATAATTTATATATATATATTTTTACTTTTATTTATTTATTTATTTTGAGAGAGAGAGAGTGAGACAGAGAACACAAGTGGAGAGGGGCAGAGAGAGAGGGGGAGAGAATCCCAAGCAGGCTCTGCACTGCCAACACAGAGCCCGATGTGGGGCTCTGTCTCTAGAATCGTGAGATCATGATCTAAGACGAAACCAAGACTCACGTGCTTAACTGACTAAGCCACCCAGGTGCCCCTAGGGTTAACAGTTTAGTTGAAAAAGAATCATGATAGAACTCTAAGTTAAGAGCCACATTTTCTAGGCTCTTAATATTCAAACTGTATTGGAACCCGGGTCTGACACCAAAGAATGTCAGAAGACAGTCCAGTCAAACCTGAAAGATCAAGATATGACTGGTTCTTGTAGCCTGGTGGCTTTCCTTTTGTTCATCAAAAGTGACTGGTGGTGGATGGTAAGCACCAAAAAGGGTGTCTTCACAATAACACATGTTCACCATACTCTTAAGAATCTACCGAATAAAACCTTGAAGTTACCATGACCAAGCCAGGACCTGCAAGCCTAAAAGCCAGTCAGTCTTCCCATGGTGGGTTAGCTTTTCAGAAATGTTTGGTCACATGGGGCGCCTGGGTGGCTCAGTCGGGTAAGCGTCCGACTTCGGCTCAGGTCATGATCTCACAGCTCTTGAGTTCGACCCCTGCGTAGGGCTCTGTGCTGACAGCTCAGAGCCTAGAAGCCTGCTTTGGATTCTGTGTCTTCCCCTCTCTCTGCCCCTCCCCTGCTCATGCTCTGTGTCTCTCTGTTTCAAAAATACATAAAAAAATTTTTTTTTAATTAAAAAAATAAGAACTGTTTGGTCACATTGTCATTTATTTGTTTTAATCTGAGGTTTTGCTGGCAGTAATAATGTGACATTTAATCTTTTATTTTATTTTATTTTTTATTTTTTAAAATTTATATCCAAATTAGTTAGCATATAGTGAAACCATGGTTTCAGGAGTAGATTCCTTAATGCCCCTCACCCATTTAGCCTATCCCCCCTCCCACAACCCCTCCAGTAACCCTCAGTTTGTTCCCCATATTTAAGAGTCTCTTCTGTTTTGTCCCCCTCCCTGTTTTTATATTATTTTTGTTTTCCTTCCCTTATGTTCATCTGTTTTGTCTCTTAAAGTCCTCATATGAGTGAAGTCATATGATTTTTGTCTTTCTCTGACTGACTAATTTCACTTAGCATAATACCCTCCAGTTCTATCCACATAATTGCAAATGGCAAGATTTCATTCTTTTTGATTGCCGAGTAATACTCCATTGCATATATATATACCACACCTTCTTTTTCCATTCATCCATCGGTGGACATTTGGGCTCTTTCCATACTTTGGCTATTGTTGATAGTGCTGCTATAAACATGGGGGTGCATGTGTCCCTTCAAAACAGCACACCTGTATCCCATGGATAAATGCCTAGTAGTGCAATTTCTAGGTCGTAGGGTAGTTCTATTTTTAGTTTTTTGAGGAACCTCCATACTGTTTTCCAGAGTGGCTGCACCAGCTTGCATTCCCATGTGACATTTAATTTCTAATTAAAAAGATTCTACACAACAAAAGTATTGTTGCATATAAAGAAAATAAGGATTAGCAAATGTTTAAGAAATTTAAAGTTTAATTTAAAATTTAATAAAAATGTGGGTGATAGCAATTTGGCCTTGGCTTTTCTTGCCGAGTTTTCCGATGTCTGGATATTTGTAAGCCAAAGAACTCCCCGTCAGACCCTTTCCAATTGCTCCTGGACAGAACTCATCCTCCCCTATATTATTTTCCTATTGCTGTGGTAATAAATTATCACAAACTCAGTGGCTTAAAACAACACAAATTTATTATCTTATAGTTATGGAAGCCAAATTTCTAAAATGAGTCGAAAGGGCTGCATTTCTTTTGGAGGCTCCAAGGGAGAATCTGTTTTCTTGTCCTTTCCAGCTTCCATAGGCCATGTCCATCCTTTGGCCTGTGGCTCCTTCCTTCATCTTCCAATCCAGCAAGTAGCAGAGCATGTTCACATTTCTTTTTCTCTGTCCCACAGCCTCTTGTCACATACCTTCTGTTGGACTCTGACTTCTCCTTCATCCCTCTCATAAGGATCCACCCACATAATCCAGGATAAACTCCTACTTCATAGCCTTTACCATCCAAGGTATCATTCTAGATATTAGAGTGTAGACATCTTTAAGGGCCATATTTCAGCCTACCAAACCCCCTGATCCTTAGGAGGAATAGGAGACCATTTTTCATTTCCTCAGGCATGAAATGGTCCTGAGATCAGTGGCTCTCCACCTTGGCTGGGAAGCTTTTTAAAATCCCAGTGGCTAGGGTATACTCCAGACTGATTACATCAAATCTCAGGGTGGCTCACAAGATATCTGATATTTTTAAAGCTCCACAGTGATTCCAGTGTGCAACCAAGGTGGATGAACCACTCATTTAGGTGCTTCCTTTTCATTTTGAAGGCTCTCCTGAGGCACAGTCTGGGTATATGAAAAGTATACAGACTTGCTATACTTTCACCAAACTGATTTAAGAGTTTGTTGAGAAGCAGATGAAAATGTCTAGGAGAATGCATATTTTAATGGCTCAGTTTTTGTTAGTTTAGATTGGCTTTAGGGGACTATAGTCAAGAGAACAAGATGAACAACCTATTCTGTAATTATCAAGTTCAAGCACTAATGATTTAAATTACATATATCTATAGATAAGTCTTGTATATGCTGGATATGTAAATTAAAAGCACTTTCTTTTTAGATTTTTTTCCTATAATAGTGTGAATTCAATGTAGCATTTTGCATGCTATTTAAGCTGTAAATCAATGATATTGAATATAACCTAATATTTTGGAAGTTAAATTGGCTTAATGGTGAATTACATGGATTTGAATCTGAAATAATTCCTGCCTCTCTGTGATTGCCCTCTTATGTCTTCACTTTAAGTTTACCTCTCCACATGGCTAGAAGGATCTAGTGAATAAGAAGGGCTTATGTTGGTTGAAATTTGAGTAATCATTCATATATAGTCATTGAATCACCAAGACCTTTAGTCATGGCACAATCTTGACTCCCTTTCAGTGTGGAGATGTATGTCTATACACATATATCCCCAGGTAATTACTCCTAATAAGAGAGAGACAAAGAGAATTGAGATTATTTTTTACTCCATTGACTAAATATTTGAATTGTTTATGGGTTTTTACTGGTTATTTCTACATCTTAAGATTGGGGAAGATCAATTATACACTGGGGTCTATTGAGGAAAAGGGTTTAGGAGGAAGTTACAAGATGCCATTAATATAAAATTGTTAGTTTGTGTTTATGTTTTGATGCTACAAAGACTACATTTTTCAGATGAGGACACAAAAGTTAACAAACAACTTTTGCCCTACTTCCACCTAGGACAGGAAGTGTGGAAAATGTTAACAAACCTACTAAATTACTGGATTGAACAGGGCATTTTCATAGGTCATGGGGTCAATGAATAAAATATTTGAAATCACACTGTCCTCCAGATTTATTCCAAAAGTAGGTTTGATTCTAAGTCATTTGTTAGATTCTTATCAATAATTTTTAAAATGGGAAATATTTATTAATAACAAATAAATAATATTGTGTAACATACCAAATTGCTCCTCAATGTTAAGCAAAAGAATGTGTTAATTAGCATTTTCGACAAACACCAAAACCAAAAAAATCCCACAGATAGAAGGCAGTATCTCAGTGCATAAATGGCTACTACATAATGCACTTTAAATAAATTACTTCATTTAATTTAATCCTAACAATAACTATTTGATATAAATGCAAATAATAGTCTATTTTACAGATGAGAAAACAGATCTACAGAGATTCAGTGACTCCATCAAAACCATACAACTAATAAGTGGCAGACCCAGGAGGCACACCTGAATGTGATTCTTTATTACCCTGAACCACTTCAGTTGGAGCTAGTGAAGGCTTTAACTAACCCTGAAGTGCTGTGAATTCAGTTGTAAGAACTGTGATCCCAGACTAAGAGCAAAGAATAAACATAGGCCAAAGCTTTGTGGCTAAGTTGGTTTGTAGGACATAATGAGATTAGAATGATAAATTTTACTATGAAGGTGAGGTCTTCAAACATTTGATTTTTCATTTGGAATTAGATCATTTGCTTGTTTAAACCATCCTCAAGATGATATTGGTTCCTATTTGGATGTGTTCCACTTTGAAAAACCTGATCATTTGGAAGTAAATTCATTTGTCCCATTTCATTTTTAGCCTATATATAAACTATCTAAATTTTATTTTCATGAATCAATGTTTGTCCACCTAATTCTTAAATCACAAGGATTAGAATTACCTGCTTGTTAGAAATATACTTCCTGGATCCCAGTTTAGATCATCTGAATCAAACTCTTTAAGGTCAGGGCCTGGGGAAGCTGTCTTTCCTTTTACAACCCCAGTAGGTGATTGATTTATGGTAGCAATTAATTTCGTTTGCCCAAAATTTAGACTCTGAAATCAATACTCATTATAATGATTTAGACAGTACAAAGCTTCAGGGAAGTAGGACAATGATAATGATACACTCCATGTACTATCTACTCTGAGTACTGTGTACTTTCTCTTTTTCCTCACCTTAACTTCCTCCTGCCATTTCCTTCATTCATCAAACATTAGCTGACGCCTCCACAATGTGCAGCCACTAGACTGGCCTTCAGTATATGACTGTCTTCAAATAGTTTGGGAGACTCTGCAGACCTCATCTTCCTGATCTTGCGTTATTAGAGAAGTCTGGCTATAAAAAAAAAAAACAGTTGTTGGGGCATCTGGGTGGCTCAGTCGGTTAGGCGTCCGGCTTCGGCTCGGGTCATGATCTCACAGATGGTGAGTTTGAGCCCCGCGTCAGGCTCTGTGCTGACAGCTCGGAGCCTGGAGCCTGCTTCAGATTCTGTGTCTCCCTCTCTCTCTGACCCTCCCCCACTCACACTCTGTCTCTGTCTGTCTCTCTCTCAAGAATAAATAATCATTAAAAAAATTTTTTTAAATTGATTGATATTGTTAAATCCAGTGTTTTTCAAACATATTTACCCACACATTTACATTTTCTTCAAAGAATATCTGTTACCCTGGAGAGCACCTTTAGAAACAGTGGATAAGACAATGACTTTTTTTTTTTTGCATACTAAACTGCAATCAATAATTGGTGGAATTCTCTGATAGTGTATTCATTGCCTTTTAAAAACATTGATAAAAAGGTAAAAGGTAAAGGACTGCTGGTAGATTATCCATGCCCTGAAGCTTTCTTTTAGACTTTGACCTATGCTAAAGGAAATAGAGGCAGTCCTGAATGTTTGTGATTATACTGGACCTTAGGTAAGGATCCTAACTTAAATGTGTCTACATTAATTCAGAAAAGTACAAACTCAACCAATTCAACCATTTTGTTATAAACTTGGGTAAATGACTCAGTATTAGCATCTTGGTCTCTGTCTCGTTATTTATTAGTCTTTATTTGCTTTTAGATATTAAAGCAACATGTGTACTTTAGAAACTCATAAATCAAACAGGAGCATATAAGGGCACCTGGGGGGCTCAGTTGGTTAAGTGCCCAGCTTCGGCTCAGGTCATGATCTCACAGTTCGTGAGTTCAAGGCCCGTGTCAGGCTCTGTGCTAACGCCTCGGAGCCTGGAGCCTGTTTCAGATTCTGTGTCTCCGTCTCTCTCTGTCCCTCCCCTTCTCACACTCTTTCTCTCTCTCTCTCAAAAATAAATACACATTAAAAAAAAAAAAAAACAGAAGCATATAAAGTACACCATAAAAACCAAAAGTGACTCCTCATTCCTACCATGTCAGTCCAATTCTTTAGGAGTGTTTCAGCATTTATTTCTATATTTTTTCTATATTGTATTTGTATACATATACACACACACAATGTGTGAGGAAATACATATATATAATATACAATAGGTAACATATAGAATAAGTATCTAATGTTACAAACATGGCATCATATATTCTAAGATGGTCTTTTATCTATTAAATATATTGCCTCAGGTCTGAAGTTCCCAAGAAATAAGGCTCTTAGGTTCCTAATGCACCTTTCACATTTTTTACAGTACTTTGCCATGCACTGTGTAAGTAATAACACTGGGACCTAGTCTTAAAAAGAATTCACATGAGTGAATTGCTTGCCCAAACATCCAGATACCACTTGGTTCGTTAGTAATGTCTCAGCACATTATCACATGAGGGTGTCTTCCCATGCACCTGTTATAGGTGTGCCACACAGCTTTTACAACTGAGTTCTATAGAAGCACATTTTTGCAAACTAAACACTCTTTAAATATGTCAGATGACTAATTAAAGGAAACCTCGTATAAATTCTATTTTACACTGAAGAATCCTATTAAAAACTAATTGCTCCCTAATTAAATAAGCCTGAATAATTTGAGTTTTTATAATTCAAACATGAGGGTTTGGAAAGAGTTTACAACCCCCAAAACAGTAAGATAACAGTCTTGCTCTTGCAAGGTCTACATACTTTTCATTTACAAAATCACAATTGAAAAGAAAGGTAAGGCTAAATCTTTAAATAGGAGAATGTGTTTTCCACAGTGTCCTTTCTTTCTCCCATTCCCCCCCCCCCGCCAACCCCCCCCGCTTTGGTGAGTTAGCAAATGGAGGGTATTTTTAGTTTATTTCTTTTTTTTTAAGTTTATTTATTTATTTATTTTGAGAAAGACAGAGTGCCAAGTGGGAGAGGAGCACAGAGAGAGGGGGACAGAGGATCTGAAGCAGGCTGTATGCTGAGAACAGACAGCCTGATGCAGGTCTGGAACTCACAAACTGAGAGATCATGACCTGAGCCGAACGCAGACACTTAACCAACTGAGCTACCCAGGCACCTCTTTAGTCTATTTCTATCAAACCATTACTTGGTGACATCTACATTTAAAAAAAAAAAAAATATATATATATATATATGTGTGTGTATATATATATATATATATATATATATATATATATATATATATATATTCATTTGGAGGAATTAGTTATCATTACATTCAAAGATTGTATTTACACTGTTTTGTAAAGTGAGCTATGCACTTGATAAAAACACTCAGGCAGGGGCACCTGGATAGCTCAGTCAGTTAAATGTCTGACAGGCTCAGGTCATAATCTCCTGGTTCTTGAGTTCAAGCCCTGCATCAAGCTCTGTGCTGACAGCTGAGAGCCTGGAGCCTGCTTCAGATTCTGTGTCTCCCTCCCTCTCTCTCTGTCTCTCCCCTGCTTGCATGTGTGTAAAAAATAAATAAACATTGCATGCGTGAGTCCTGAAACCATTGTTGCCCTATATGCTAACTATAACTATAACTTGGATGTAAATTTTAAAAATTAAAAAAACTTTTTTAATAGAAAAAAAAAGAAATCTCCACTTAGGATGATCTATTTTACAGAAATAAAAGTAACTACAGAAACAAAACAAACAAACAAACATTAAAAAAATTTTTTTTAATGCCCAAGCAGTGAAGAGACTAAAGTGAAACCATCCTCTTCACATCCCACTCCCACCAAGCAGTGTTACTCTCCCCAAAGATCACTATAGTTAACAGTATTTTGTGTTTACTTTCCCTGAACAAAAGTCTATCATAGGCCAGATCTATAATTTTTTTTATTATTCCCCGGATCATACCATACACACTATTCTGAACCTTATCTTCTTCACTTAGTGGTATACGTTAGAACTCATCATATTGGCATGTACAGATTTATTTCATTCTTTTTAACAACCTTGCATTTTTTAATGACTTCACTATAATTCACTTAACTTAGCCTCTCTTTGGGGGCACAGAGGCTGTTTCTATCTTCCTGCTGGTATACAGTGCCATAGTGAGCATCCTTACACTTGTATCTTGACACAGTGGTGCAAGAATATCAATAGATAATTTCTAGCAGTGATATACCTGCATAGATTAAGAGGCATGATAATACTCAAGGTTCAAAAGCATATCAAGAGGCAAAGGGGCACCAGGGTGGCTCAGTTGATTAAGCTTCTGACTCTTGATTTTGGCTCAAGTCATATTTTCCTGGCGCCTGCTTGGGATTCTCTCTCTCCCGCTCTCTTTCTCTCCCCCTCCACTGCTCATGCACACTCTAAATAAATACATAAATACATAAAAACACTTAAAATAAAAGTTTAGAAAAAGCACACTGAGAAGCAAACTGAGAGCAAAAACTCTAATGCTGGTAGTGGAAGTGCAAATTGGTGCAAACCTCTGAAAGGGCAATTTGATTGTATCTTAACAGAATTGGAAATTCACATATAGTTTTATCCAGAAAACTATCTGACCTATCTACCTGAAACTAACATAATGTTATATGTCAATTATATCTGAATTAAAAAAAACAATATTGACCCTATCAATACATAGGTTCATTTCTTATGGGCATAACCTCCATGTTACATCTGTACAAAATAGGGTTAAGAGTAACAGAACAGGAAGGGATCTTAGAAATCATCTACTCCAATTCCTGAAGTCCAAGGAGGTTAGATTACATAGTGAACAGGTATCCAACTGAAGAGTAGTATAGAAGTTCTGCACCAGCTGCTAGATAACCTAGAAGAAATAGACAATTAGGCACATCTTTTTCCTTTCAGGCCTCTATCTCATTAGCCATTGTCACTACATTACTATCTCTCTTCCTTGCTGTGTCTGTCTTTGTGTTGTTCCGTTAGCTCTTTATCAAAGGTGTAGCTCTGGGACACTTTTCCCCAGAGGATGGATCCATTCCGTGTGATTGAGGGCAGGGGAAAATAGTAGAGTCAGCAGGTTTGGGGAAGTGAGTGAGTGGCCTCACATCTGCTCTGTAGAGGATGGGAATTAGAAAGGGTCAGGGGTCATGGTGGTATCCTTAGTGACCAGGACAGGTCCTGATCTATAGTGAACTTAGTCACTCCAAAAAAGAAAAGTTATCTTCCAGTCATAGGTTTGTGAAGCCCATAATGTGAGTCATAAATTTCTGTGGCTGGCATCAATTAATTGATGCCAGTTAGGCAGATGTTTCATCAACTGATAATCTTGTAGGTGTTTTAATACTCAACGTCTTAATACATGTATACATAACAAAAAGGCATACAAACATACAGCGGACAGGCAATTCAAACAACAACAACAACAAAAAAGGGAATTACTAACAAGAAATGGGGGGAAATGTCCATCCTAATTAGAAACAAAATAAAACAATCATAAGATGCTATTTTTTTGTCTGGCAAATTGGCAAAAAATATATTTTTTCATGTAAGATTTAATGCTGTTGAGGTTTCCTTGAAATGCTCATTGAGGTGGGGATGGGAGAGCTGTGAAAACACAGCTGACAGTATAGACTTGAACATTAAAATATTTGGGACCAGTAATCTCACTAGTTGGAATTTAGTCTGAGAACATGGTTCAGAAGAAGGAAGTTGCTATAAGCACTGGGTTGTTCCTAGCAACTTTAAAACCAGAAAAATTGGAAGCTAAAATTAAAACAAATTTCAAAAATGTTTCAAAATTTTAAAAATTAAAAAAAATGCTCAAAACATAAACGAACGAGGAATGGTGAGTAAAGCTGTGGTAGGTCAAAGAGATGAAACATAAACAGATGATGATTTTCAAAGCCATGTAACTTCATAGAAGATATTATGATGTATCTGTAAAAGCAAGATGTGAAACATACATGCTGCTATTGGCAAACAGTATGTGTCTGTGTATGGATGAGTTCTGGAAGGAATAAACACACATACATGTACACACATGCAACGTACAAAGTAGACTTTGTATTAGAAAAGGAACATGCAGGTTTCTCTCCATTTGTAATACTTTGATGAACAATAATAGTAGCAAAATTAAACAATAAAAATAACAAAACTAAAAATGCCTGTAAATATTTTCACTTCTTGGGGCGCCTGGGTGGCTCAGTCGGTTAAGTGTCCGACTTCAGCTCAGGTCATGATCTCACGGTCCATGAGTTTGAGCCCTGCATTGGTCTTTGTGTTAACAGCTCAGAGGCTGGAGCCTCCTTTGGATTCTGTGTCTCCTCTCTCTACCCCTCTTCTGCTCACACTCTGTCTCTCAAAATAACACATAAACATTTAAAAAATTTTTAAAAAATATTTTCACTTCTTATAAGGCCTTCTTTTGCTCATTCTTCATTGTTCCCTCCTAGAATGTAGAGAAATGTTTTGATCAATGCATATATAACGTCAGGTAGACCCTTTCAGAATTTACACACAATTCCAATGTGCTCTCTGAATTCATATTGGAATAAGAGGATCTTAATGATGTAAAAATAGAGTCAAATCAAGACTTTAAGAAAGGTTGCTTTGGGGCTCCTGGGTGACTCAGTCGGTTAAGCATCTGACTTCGGCTCAGGTCAAAATTTTACGGTTCATGAGTTCAACCGCTGCGTGGGGCTCTGTGCTAACAGCTCAGAGCCTGGACCCTACTTCAGATTCTCTGTCTCCTTCTCTCTCTGCCCCTCCCCCACTCATGCTCTGTCTTTCTCTCTCTCTCTCTCTCTCTCTCTCTCTCAAAAGTAAATAAACATTAAAAAATGTTGGTAAAAATGATTGCTTTTTACTACTCAGTGATGAGAAAGAATGAAATCTCGCCATTTCCAACAACGTGAATGTAACTGGAGGGTATTAGGCTAAGTGAAATAAGTCAGTCAGAGGAAGACAGATATCATATGGTTTCACTCATATGTGGAATTTGAGAAACTTAACAGATAACAGTAGGGGAAAGGAAAGAAAAATAATATAAAAACAGAGAGGGAGGCAAACCATAGGACACTCTTAAATACAGAGAACAAACTGAGGGTTACTGGAGGGGTGATGGATGGGGGGGATGGGCTAAATGGGTGATGGGCATTAAGGAGGGCACTTGTGGGGATGAGCACTGGGTATTGTATGTAAGAGATGAATCACAGGAATCTACTCCTGAAGCCAAGACTACACTGTATTTAGCTAACTTGAGAATTAAAAAAAATTAAAATTAATCTACCTTAAAATAAAATTGTATCATTCTACAGCAGGAGAAAAAAATGGTTGCCTTTATAAAATGTGAGAAGATGTACACTCATTCAGTGTTTTAACATTTCCAGTGACAGGAAGGTCATTAGCTCATGAAGTAAATACTCAGCTTATAAATTTCCACTCATTTTTTCATCCATTGTATCTGTATTGAGTCAATTCTTTGTTTAAAATGAATGGCTGAGATAGAAGGACACTTCATGCTAATGGATTGAAAGAACAAATATTGTTAAAATGTCTATACTACCCAAAGCAATCTACATGTTTAATGCAACCCCTATGAAAATACCAACAGCATTTTTCATAGAACTAGAACAAACAATTCTAAAATTTGTGTGGAACCACAAAAAACCTTTAATAGCCAAAACAATCTTGAAAAAGAAAAGTGAAGCTGGAGGCATCACAATTCCAAACTTCAAGTTATATTACAAAGCTGTAATAATCAAAACAGTATGGTACTAGTACAAAAATATACACATAGACCAGTGAAACAGAATAGAAAACCCAGAAATAAGCCTGCAACTATATGGTCAATTAATCTTTTTTTAAATATTTATTTGAGAGAGAAAGAGAAAGCAGGGAAGGGTTAGAGAAAGCGACAGAGAATCCCAAGCAGGCTCCACACTACCAACACAGAGCCCAATGTGGGGCTCAAACTCACAAACGATGAGATCATGACCTTAGTTGAAATCAAGAGTCGGATGCTTAACTAACTGAGCCTCCCAGGCACCCTTGGTCAATTAGTCTTTGACAAAGCAAGAAAGAATATCCAGTGGGAAAGGATAGTCTCTTCAACAAAGAGTTGAAGTTCAGATAACTGGACAACATGCAAAAGAAAGAAACTGGACCACTCTCTTATACCATACACAAAAATAATTCAAAATGGATTAAAGACCTAAATGTGAGACCTGAAACCATAAAAATCCTACAAGAGAACTCAGGCGGTAACTTCTTTAATATCAGCTATAGCAACTTTTTTTCTAGATATGTCTACTGAGGTAAGGGAAACAAAAGCAAAAATAAACGATTGGGACTATATCAAAATAAAAACCTTCTGCACAGTAAAGGAAGCAATCAACAAAACTAAAAGATAGGGGCCGCTGGGTGGCTCAGTTGGTTAAGTGACTGACTGCAGCTCAGGTCATGATCTTGCAGTTTGTGAGTTCGAGCCCCACATCGGTCTCTGTGCTGACAGCTCAGAGCCTGGAGCCTGCTTCAGATTCTGTGTCTCCCCCTCTCTCTACCCCTCCCCTGCTCATGCTCTGTGTCTCTCCATCTCTCAATAATAAACATTAAAAAAATTTTTTTTTAAAACCTAAAAGACAACCTATGGAATGGAAGATATTTGCAAATGACACATCAAATAAAGCTTTAGTATCCAAAATCTATAAAGAACTTATCAAAGTCCAAAAAACAAATAATTCAATTAAAAATGGGCAGAAGACATGAACAGACATTTCTCCAAAGAAGATATCCGGAGGCCCAATAGACACATGAAAAGATGTTCATCATCACTTATCATCAGGGAAATGCAAATCAAAACAATATCACCTCACACAGTTAAGAATGGCTAAAATCAACAACATAAGAAACAACAAATATTGATGAAGATATGGGGAAAAAGAAGCACTTGTACCCTGTTGATGGAAATGCAAACTGATGTCATATTGAGGTTTCCCAAAAAGTTAAAAATAGAACTGCCATACGATCCAGCAATCACACTACTGGGTATTTAACCCAAAGAATACAAAAGCACTAATTCAAAAGGATACATGCACCCCTATGTTTATAGTAGAATTATTTACAATAGCCAAGATATGGAAGCAGCCCAAATGTCCAATGATTGATGAATAGACAAAGAAGATATGGTATATATACACAGTAGAATATTATTCAGCCATAAAAAAGAATGAATTCTTACCTTTGCAATGGCATGGATGGAGCTAGAGAGTATAATACTAAGTGAAATAAGGCAGAGAAAGACAAATACCATATGATTTAATTCACATGTGGAATTTTTTTTTTTAATTTTTTTTTAGTGTTTATTTATTTTTGAGACAGAGAGAGAGCATGAATGGGGGAGGGTCAGAGAGAGAGGGAGACACAGAATCAGAAGCAGGCTCCAGGCTCTGAGCTGTCGGCACAGAGCTTGACGCGGGGCTCGAACTCACGGACCATGAGATCATGACATGAGCCGAAGTCGGCCGCTTAACCGACTGAGCCACCCAGGCGCCCCTCACATGTGGAATTTAAGAAACAAAACAAATGAGCAGAGGGAAAAAGAGAGAGTGACAAACCAAGAAACAGACTCTTAATTATAGAGAACAAATTTATGGTTATCAGAGGGAAGGTGGGGGAGATAAATTAAATAGGTGATGGGGATTAAGGAGTGTACTTGTCATGATGAGCATCGGGTGATGTATGGAATTGTTGACTCACTGTATTGTACACCTGAAACTAATATAACACTGTATGTTAACTACACTGAAATTAAAATAAAAACTTAAAAAAAAATCAACAGCCTGACAGCAACAAGACCAGTTGGGAGGCTTTCTCATTAGTATAGATAAGAGATGATAAAGCCTGAACCAAGTCAGCACCAAGAGAGGAAATGGAAGAGCAAAATTAAAACATATTTAGAAAACATCAACTAGACTTAATGACTAACTCCTGCCCATATTCAGGGGAAAAGATTAGTTTCCACCTCTTAATAAAAAGAGTAGAGAAGAATTTGTGGCCATCTTTAATTTGCCACACCCTCCTTCCATCTTCTTCAAATTTGTTTTAAAATCTGAGCTCATCAGAAAGCCCAGACATCCATATTTTTTTCTTTTATTTTAAATGCTCATTTCTCCTGTGCCAAGGAGACAATTTTCTTGGTCTTAAGGATTTTCTTTTCTTTTTGAATGAATCTTCTCTGTTAAGATCTGTGTCCACAGAATAATCTAGATCTTGTATCTTAACTTTTAAAGATCAATTTTTCTGAATTCTAAACAATGCTTTCTCAAATGGTAGTGTGCATACAAATCACTAGGTGATCTTGTTAAAGTGCAGATTCTCATTCTGTAGGTCTGGGTGGGGCCTGGAATTCTGCGTTTCTAACGAGCTCCTCAATTATGCAGTGTTGCTAGTCCTAACACCTACTTTGTGTTGCAAGGGTCTAGATTATCCCATGGCTCACTTTGCCCCATGATACTTGGCCAATAATTTTTTCCTTTTGGGACAGAATAAAGTCCAGAATGATATTATTTCCTAAGCTTTTTCAGGTGATATGATTGGAAATATGTCAAATCAATGATTTAGCAAATACTGTGCTCTTGGGGAAATATATGTCCAGGTAGCTAAAGTTGTCTATCATAAGTATATTTTGTCACTGTGTCTATTTTATACTCTTTAAGATGTTGATAAAATTCTTATAGAGTCCCATGGCAGTGGTATGAAGCGGGTAGAGTTCTCTTCATTCTGGAGATGAAGACACACAGGCTCAGAGAGCACAGCTAAATCACTTCAGCTCAAACAGCTGGTTAAATATTAGGTGCTGCCTCCCTAATCTGGATCATCAGACTCTGAACTGCACAGAATTAAAAGGAAAAAAAAAAACAACTCTGATGAGGGTTCCTAGGACAACAATTGCTTATCTACTAATCACATAAATCATATCCCAACAGAGCACCCCTAAAGTCTGGGAGAATAAAGCTCAAGTGAGGTTTCTGGATTTGGAAAAAATAAAACTATCTATTTGGACATGAGTAAGATCATTCTTGATCCATTTTCTGTCACTAGCCTTAAATGAAGTCCTCTTAAACACCCCCAGGGCCCCAAACAGCTTTAGTGACAGGAATATCTTCAAGTCTTGCCCCTCCCCAGTCCCCAAGAACAGGCTTAGGTGTAGTGATGTCATTGGCATGTTGAAGTTGTATTGAGAGCTTTTCTTCTTTGTTGAACACCAAGAATCAGGTCTAGGGGAAAATCTGTAAGTACTATAATTAACTTCAATTTTAATTTCTGGGTGTCTTTTTTTCTCCTAGCTGCTGCCAAGGTTCTCCTTCAGTCCCATCAGTTAGAGCAGCATTCACGAAGCTCAGGCCAGACTCCCTTTGGCAATTTTTATGAGGTTTCAGAGTGATGTGCTCAGGCCCTTCAGGGAAACTTGGAGCCAAAGTAAAATATGAGTGGACTGTTTAAAAAAAAAAAAAAAGCCACCAGTTTCAAGAAGCTTATGTTTCTCAGTTTGGGAGAAACTTTTAGGAGATGCATTTTTAATACTTTTGGTTTTCAAATACTTTTGGTATACAGTTAACCATTAGTTTACTGTCTTTGTAAGGTATTTTTTTTATTATTTTTTCTTGCCTTTTAATCTTACTCTTCTTTATATGTGTTCATGCATAGCTCTGTGTGTAATTGTTCAGTTATGAATTGAGAGCACTGAAAGACCCAGAAAATTTATCTTTCTTCCTACTCCAGTGCTGTTTAAATTAAGGTCCTCACTTCTTTTAAAATCTGATATATGTTACTTGGAAGCCACATTTCATATTATCCATTACATTGTTTACCCACAAATTAATAATGGACCAAATAGAACAAATGAAATAAAAATAGAATCTATTTGAGAAATTAGGTTTAAGACATAAAAAAAGGCCTACTGTGTGATTCATTATAGAGAGAAGACAGGACGAGGGTACTGCTGACTGACCCAAAGACTAGAAGGCATCCAGTTCTATTCTGGTTCTTATGGAGACATTAGCATGTGCATGGTGTACTAGGTATTCTGGGGCTTTAAAGCATATAAGACATGATTTCAGTCTTCAAGATGCTCATAGTCTACACAGGGAGACAGATAAGAACACAAAAAGCAAAGAGTAACACTATGAGAATAACATAGGAAAGAGCTTTCTTTCAATGGAAGTGGAGGAGATTGGGAAAAGTTCATGGAAATGCTTACATCTGAGCCAAAGCTTAAGGGATGGACAAGAATTCAATAAATAGGAATGAATGGTAAAGATAGAAAAAATTCTTATGCTCTTGCCATCCATGAAGGTGGGGAGGGGAAAGGCATGTTCAGAGAACACTGTAATTAACTGAAAGATATGTGTGAAGGGCTATAGAATTAGAAGTCAGAAAAGCATACTCCCGTTTTTATAATTTTACCAGCTGCATATATCTTTTATGACCAATGCCTCTCACTTACTTTTGTAAGCACTTGTCCTCTCTGTAAGCATTCATTTCCCTTCTTGGGCTTCATTGCAGTGTGTCTCCTATATATAGTTCCCATTTCTTTTCAGTTATGTTCATATTCTTTTTTTATTATTATTATTTTAAAGAGAAACCACCTAGCAGAGAGAGAGAGAGAGAGAGAGAGAGAGAGAGAGAGAGAATCTTAAGCAGACTCCACACTCAGTACAGAGCCCAACACGGGGCTTGATCCCATGACCCTGGAATCATGACCTGAGCCAAAATCAAATGTTGGACACTCAACCAACCGAGCCACTCAGGCACCCCATATATGTCCATATTCTTTCAAAGTGTAGATGTCTAGTCATTAAATATAAGCTCATGTATTATGAATATGTGATGGATACCACAATTTACTTAGAGTTTAATGAAAAAAATATATAAGTCATTGATTGGCAGGTCTTTTCCTTGTGCAGTTTACTATTAATTTTATTCCATCATGTAGTTCATATAGGATGTCTTCATTTCTATTATGAGAGCTATCAAAAGATACTGATTGAAAGAAGTCTCTCTAAATCAATTTGACTTGATCTTAAATTGCCATATTCTGACTTTTCCCTAGGCTCAAGTGTGAATATCTGTTTTTGTTCTATAAACCTTGTCAAGTCCCAACTCAGTATCACTATTTTTTCAATAATTTTGACTTGCTTGGATCATCTAAGTAGTGTCCATTCCTTAGGCTTCAGTTACTTCCAAAGTAATGCGGACATCACAGATTTTTAGGAAATGCCAGTCATTCTAAATGTTTGCAATGTGCCTTATTCTTTAAATTCATCCCCTTATAGTGCGTATCTTAATTATTTAAACCATCAGAAGGTTTTGAAAGGAGACTTTGGGCAGGATAGGAATTGAGGGCCATCCTCTGGCATCTGGAAGCTCCTTCTTGACTCTCCCTCTTCAAAATCCTACTGTTGAGAGCAAGAAAATTCCGCATTGTTGAAGACAAAAAAAAATTATTTAATTTTTGATAGCTCTCTCTAAGCTTACAACTACTTACTACCTTATGAGCCAGAAGTCTTCTTTTTAAGGAAAATATATCATTATTTTGTTGGACTCACAAAACCATCGTATTTCAAATGACTATATCATTTAAAGTGTCTATTCATGTACATTTTGAACATATGAAAGGTCACAGATAACTCTTCATCCAAATATTGACTGATGAGGACAGCCAAATTCTGTTTTTACCTTCGCATATACTCTTTTTCAAAATGTGAAGGCAAAACGCATTTTTCTCTTGCCTCCATCTGCTTCCCTCACCCCCTCTTCTTTTGCTCTCAGCGTGGAAACTAGAGTTACAGCTTAGCCTGTTTTGCTTATGGAACTGTGCCAGAAGCAGTTTTGAAGGTGTTTTAAAAATGAAGACATCTGGCAGCTGGCATACTTACAATTCATTTGCCAAAGACAAGTTGCACACGCTGCTGGAATTTTCAACTGAAGGTCACGCACCAGGTAAAACACAGTCAGGTGGAGCACTGGTGCATAAGAAGGCACACGCTGAAGAATTGTTGGCTCTGTGAAGCTGGGTGCGGTAAATCAAGAAGCATGCTTGTTTCTCTGTCCACCCCCACCCACTCCCCCTTGTCACAAGGCCCCTTTAAAAGAGGTAAGAGGGGAAAAAAATCCAAGCCAGTAAAACTGACAGTGAATCCCAACGCTGTGACATGTCAGCAGAAGCCCTGGAAAACAGGCAAGAGGAAAGGGTGCTAAGAAAAAAAATGAAGAGAGAATTTAACATAGTGTTGGACAAACATGTTGCTGTCTGTTGAGTGGTCCACTGGTTCAGAAAGAAAGAGCCTAAAGAATTATGGGTTTCAGCTTTTCATTAATGAATTACTAACAGTTTGCCAGTGAATGCCCATGACTGAAGATTTACTTGATATTTGATAGTATTTGGATAGTATTTTGGGTTTTCTGTTTTAAAATCTTTTCTTGTAACTGGGAGTCACTAAATACTAGTGTCAGATCATTTGCTTTTGTAATTTTATACTTGTGTTCGATGAAACTGTGTTTTATGGCTTTGGTTTCGGTTTTGTTTTTCTGCAACAGGCATCTAACATGTAAACACAGGCATTTATGAGATTAACACTTAACCTAACAAGGCAAGGGAGAGAAATTATCTCACCACATTGATAATCTGTCTCTGACAAATTTCAGCACTTTAATATGGGCTGTATTGGACGTAAAAGTAATATGTTTACAAAGCAAGAATTAGTGATTATTTGTATTAGAACCTTGATATATTTCCATGGAACAAATCTGGGTTTTTCTCTTTCTGTCCTTGTAAGTCCAAGCCTTTTGTCTTGTGTTCTTGTTTTCTGTTCAAAATATTACATATGGAGATCGTGGTTAATGGAGAAAGGAGATAGTGTTGCAGTTATAATTTTGTTGTTGAGGGCTGTTGATCCTCACCTTATCCCAAATGGAGATAAAATTGTTGGCCTTACAGAGGCTGCAAACCTGTGGCCTACATGCAAGATTTAGTTCAAAAATCTGTGCATTTGACATACTATTGACCTAGGGAGTGTTTATTTAAAAAAATAAGTTGATAGGAAAATCTACATTTTAAAAAATCTGGATTTTCAGTTTCTTTTTAAAAATCAGAAAATCAAGCATCACTGTCCACAGTCTCTCTTGAGAATGTCTGATGGCCCCAGCCCACTGCAGATGGTGTGGGGGTTCTTTAGGCACCAGGGTCCTACCACCCCCATGCTTTCCCCAAGGCTGAATAGACTGGTGCTTAGTTGCATTCCTGCTGTTAGTTTTCCGAAATCAGAGTGAAAAGCAAAGTGAAATCTTTCTTGCATTTTTGCAACAGTGAGGAAATCAGAGTAGGCCAGAAGGACAAGTTCTTCTAACACCAGACCTACTGCATACAGTGATACTACCTCTCTGGGCCCTGCCATCCTTTGAATGTATTTCCTTTCTGACATGAAATACCTCCTCTGCCCTCCTCAGTTTCTGCAAGTTTAGATTCAAGGGGTCCAAGCTGCTTCCTGGCCCATCTGGGATACCTAAATTTGAACCCCACATCAGAACTGCTTCAATATTACAAATGGAACCTTCTTAAAGGTACCCAATAGACAGGTCATTCTTGACTTTCAAACACCATCAAGGGACGGGAGGGAGGGAGGGCAGGGCACCAGGGGTGAGGAGCCAGTGAGGGCAACAATTAACTGTTTGATAATATTATGTCACTTAAAATGTACTTTTGTTCATAAATTTACTCACAGACTGGTATTGCCTTTGAGAGATGTTTCTACCATCAGTCCCTGCTTCTTTCAAGGAAATTTAGTAGTTCTAAAATCTGAGGATATTTTTCTTTTTCCTTCCTTCCTTCCTTCCTCCCTTCCTCCCTCCCTCCCTCTCTCTCTTTCATTCTTTTCTTTCCCCCTCTTTCCCTCTCTCCCCCTCCCTTCCCTTCCTCCCTTTCTCCATCCTTCCTTTCTTCCCTCTTTCCTTCCTTCCTTCCTTCCTTCCTTCCTTCCTTCCTTCCTTCCTTCTTAGAAAACACTGTAAACGTGTATGGGGAAAATGGTACCTGGTAGAAATAAAGACATATGCCTGGTGATTGTAGTGGTCAGATATGAAATCAATGAGGTAGTAACTACTCTTTTCACGGAACCAGACATTTAGTATGATTACTCCTTGAGGAGAATTTTATAGTTCTTAGAATTGTCAACTATGTGAAGTATTAGCAAACTCTACCCCATGTAATCTAAAGACTCAAGAGAGGAAATACAAACGCTTAGGAATGGGTTTTAGAAAGACTATTGAGGATTTGTCAACTCTTCATCTTTCTTTTAAAACTTGTTTGTTTTTGTTTGCCAGTAAAGTGCCTATCAAGTACGACCTATGTGAAACCCTGCTCTTGTTTTTCATTATCGTATAAAGCTCTTTATTCAGACCTTCAGACCTCTGATATCTGAAGCCAAACCTAAGGAGTATTATTTCATTATAGAGTATTAAAATCCTAAAGTGACCCTGCGAAATAATTTCTATAAAGCATTACTTCTCCTTGTGAATGATTTTTAGTTTTTTGTTTATACAGAATTTCATTGCTGGGTTAAAGGGAGAAAAGTATAGTTTGTAGACAGCAAATATAATCTCCAGTAAGAAGCATCAAGAGGGAGTTAGGAAAGAGAAAAATGTAGATTATTATAAATAAGTGCATTTTCAAGAAATAATTCCTGGTGTGCATCTGTGTCTGTGTGTTGGTAGCAGAGAATCAGGTACTTATTGTATTCTTTTCAACATTCAATTTAAAATGTTAAGTAAAGGTACTTTGAAAGTGAAATAAATTAAATTGAATAATGTGAGGAAATCTGCACATGTTACTATAAAAGGCAACCTAAAAATCTGAAAAATGGGTCTAGTCACATAGTTTTTAATAGTGGTGGTATTCTTAACATTCTCTCAACAAATTTTACTGAGCATCTACTATGACAAATTCTACTGAGAATATACTATACATAAAGTACTCCAATTCAATTATAAAAATTTCAGTCAAATTCCTCAAGTCCCCATTTTTATTTTATCTTGAAAAATTATATTAATATTCATTGACAAATATAACTGGCTCAATCCTTAAATATTCCTCAAATATTCCTGGCTCAATCCTTAGTGAGTTCACCATATTGCAAGAGATGGTTATGTGCTCTTTATTATTATTGCTGTTAAAATATAATGGTGAACTTGAATGGTATGATCTAGCGCTTTTGTTTTATATTTGCGGTTGGGGTGCCTGGGTGGCTCAATCGGTGAAGTGTCAGACTCTTGATTTTGACTCAGGTCATGATCTCATAGTTGTGAGATTGAGCCTCGTGTTGGGTTCCATGCTAGGCATGGATTCTGCTTAAGATTCTCTCCCTCTCTCTCTGCCCTTCCCCTGCTCATTCTCTCCCTCATAAATAAATTAATTAATTGATTAATTAATTAAATTTGGGGTTATTCATTCACTCAACCAACACTGAGCAAATGCTATATACTAAAAACAACAGATGCTGGGTCTACAACGGAAAATAAAACATAGTCAAACTTTACAGGCTTATGGGAAAGCAGACAGTAAGCAAATTGTCACACTTATATGTATTCCAGGAACACACCAAGCACACTCCTGCTTTGGGGCATTTGCACTTGCTATTGCTTTTGCTTGGACTCCCTTTCCCCAGATACCCTCCCTATCTTTAAGTCTTTACTCAGATACACCTTCTCAGTTGAATGATGCAGAATTCTAAGTCCAGCCAAATGACCATCAAATTAAGGATAAAATGAAGGCATTTAAAGAAATCCATTCAAAAAGAAACATTCAAGGAAGCACTCAAAGAAAACAAAAAAGATTTAAGGAGAAAGACATTGAATAACAAAATAAGAGAAGAAAAGAAACCAATAAGACATGTGGCTAAGTATAAATCCTTACAGTCATGTAAATCTTTTAAACTACTAATAATGTAAACTACACTCCAAATGAGTTCAATAAAATTTGAAGGTAAAGGCAATGTCAATGATAGGTAGCATGTTATTAGGGGAGGGTATATCCATTTAAACATATGATTTTAAAAAAATTAATGGCCATCCAACATAGGAAAAGAAATACAATATATAATTTTTCAAGTCTCTAAGAAAGGAAAAAAGTGGTGTGCATTTAAACCATAGGAGTTTTAAAAAATTAATGGTCATCCAATATAGGAAAAGAAATATAATATGTAATTTTTAGATGTCTAGGGAAGGAAAAAAAGTGGATAAAACTAAATCAACTCCAAAATAAAGGTAAAGAAAAAAGGAAATTGTTTTTTTAAAAGAAAAGTTCTAAATATTTAATAGTTGTAGATAATATGTCCAAACATTTTAATAGTCATAATGAATACAAAATGTTAATTTTCCTATTAAAAGATTGTCATATTTTATTTTAATCTACCTGCTTACTATATTCAGAGACACTTCCAAAACAAAATTGACACAGTGTAATTACAATAAAGGGATGGACATGGGTATTTAAGAAAGATGCTAATTCACAAAGAGAAAGACCAGGTAAGGCACTCTTAACATGGAATAACTCATACTTGGGGGCTAAAATTATTAATTTGGGCAAAGAGAAAGATTCACATTATAAACAGAACAAAGATAGAACAATCTATCAAGATACAAAAATTACAATTTATGTACCTAGCCATCCAGCTTTGACACATATGAAATAAAAACTGTTAGAAATGTGAGTAGATATTGTTAAATCCATACTCTTAGTGGAAGAGGTTAATCCAATGACTTAGAATTCAAAGACTAAAGTAGCAAAAAAGTAATAATAATAGACACATAAGGTTTTAATGGTACATATAACAAAATATATATGTATACACATACATACCCAACAAATTCAAGAATACACATTTACCTCAAGTGCAAATGCAAGTATTTGTTTTTTTAAAATTTACTACATATTATGCTTCAGAGAACAATCTTAATAAATTACTAAGAAAAACTGAAATTACACAGAAATATAATGACTTCAACAAATTCAGAAATCAATAACAAACTGAATGCTAGAAATAATCTAATTGCTTAGCTAAAGTTTTTAAAATCTTTTAAATAATTTCTGGGTTAAGAAGAAATAATAAAATATTTACAAGTGAATGATAATGACACAATATATAAAAACATGTGGTATGTTCAGAAGTAATTATATAGCAAAAGATTAAAAGAATAGAAATAGCTTCAGGAAAAGATAATTTGACATTTAGAACTTTATGTAACTCACTCTAACAGTAAAGGAGGACAACAACATATTCATCTCAATAATTTTAAATTTTTAAAAAATAGAATTCAACAACACATATTTTTTGTTAAAATTCTTAGTAAGCTAAGAAGAGGTAAACCTCCACAATTTAATAAAGAATATTTATGTCTGCATTTCACATTACACCAAAATCAGTAATGAAACACTAGAAGTATTCCCATTAAAGTCAGGAATATGTCTCAGGATTCAAGATTGTACTATCTTAGGCAATACAGTAAGAAATAATAATAATGATAATAATAAATAATAAGAAGAACTATAAATGTTATAAAGGAGGAGAAAAATGATGATATATAAATAATATTATCTACTTTGAAAATCCAAAAGAAATAACTGAAAAAATTACTAGCCCTGGTAAGAGTTTAGTGCAGTGACAATGACCACTTAGAAGATATCTTGAATACTGTTCACAGGTGCAAAAAGGAATATAAAAATATATTAAACAAAATATATAAAATATTAACTTTAAAATTATGTAAGATTTATATGAAGAAAGTAGTAAAACATTGTTTCAGTGATGGATGGAATGACTCAGTATGGTAAGGCTGGCAATTCACCTCACATTAATCTGTAATTCAAGATGGCGCCAAACAAAAACTTAAAAGCTAATTCTAAAATATATTTGGAGGTGAGAACAGTTAAGAAAAATGAAGATAAAATATCTTCTAAAATCTCCTAAAACCAAAGCATGCTAAGAAATTAAAGGAGCTTGATGTTGGGGGCAAATAGACAAATAAATGGAATAGAATGGAGAGTCCAGAAAAGCAAATTTAGATATCATGAAGATTATATTTTAAACCATTAGATATACAGGAAAATAGGCTTTTTTACTGTTTGTTTATTTTGAGAGGGATAAAGTGAGCATGCTCACATGCAAGCAGGGGTGGGATGGTGGCAGAGAGAGAGAGGGAGAGAGAATTCCAAGCAGGCTCTGTGCTGTCAGTACAGAGCCCTACACAGGGCCACAAACCATGAGATCATGACCTAAGCCACGCAGGTGCCCCTAGAGGAAAATATTTTTATGACGTTGGAGTAGGACGAGCTCTGTTAAGACAAAACCTATATTGCGCTGTATGTTAACTAAAATTTAAATTTTAAAAAATTACATCTAAAAAAAAAAACAAAACCTAGAAACTAAAAAATCAAATTATTGATAGCTTTGAACACATGCAATTTAAAACCTATGTATAACCCCCAAAAAGCCCATAAACAAAGTTGTGACAAGCAATAGATTAGAATAAAGTATTTACGATATATATAACAAAGGATTATATATGGAATAAAGACCTCCTAATAATTAACAAGCAAAAGGTAAACAATCCAATAGAGAAAAATGGGCAGAGAATATGCCCAGGTAATCTTAAGAAGAGGAAAAATATATGATTAATTAACAAATGAAAATGTGTTCCACCTCGGTAGTAGTCAGAGAGATTAAGATTAAAAGTGAGATACAGGGGTGCTTGAGTGGCTCAAACAGTTAAGTGTCCAACCTCGGCTCAGGTCATGATCTCACGTTTCCTGAGTTCGAGCCCAGCACTGGACTGTCTCCTCTCAGTGTAGAGCCCACTTTGGATCCCTTGTCCCCCTCTGTCTCTGCTTCTCTCTCTCTCTCTCTCAAAAATAAATAAACATTTTTTTAAAAAAGTGAGATATAATTTTTCAGTTGTCAGGTTGGTAATTTTTTTTTAATTGCTAGATTCTAGTGTTGAGGAAATGTGAGAAAATAACTTTGCTCATATCTGTACAGCCAGGACTTCCACTTAAGATGTCTGTAGTGGACACTATTGGCTGCTAGCTCAGCATTTTCTCCCTGTAGAACCCTGATTTCTTCAGTATGGCCCCTCTATATGCCTCAAGGGAAGCTGACCCTACCCTCAGCTCTAAGGTGAGTCTGGTTAAACCAAAGGTATTCTCAGCCCCTGCTCTCTTAATCAGCAATCGGTCAGAATTCTTGACAGTGAGAATTTTGCTGAAAGTTTTTTAGGAAGGTCTTTCCTCACCTCAAGGAGAACATCAAGAAATCAAATTTACTTTATCCCATAAGACACAAGCAAGGAAGAATATAGCCCAGAAGATCTCCTATCACTGAAATTCCTTAGATGGACTAATAATTTTCCTATCTTGTGCCAGATAATGTTTTAGGCTAGGAACAGACAGTGCGTAAAACAGACAAAATTCACTGCCCATGCACCATTCTACTTGGGGAAACAGAAATTAAAAGAATAAATTAATAACATATATAGTGTGACAAATAATAAAGCAGGGAAAAAGAATGGGAAATGTTGGGATACAATTTAAATAGGATAGTCAGGGAAAGCCTCCCTGAAAAGGGGACATTTGAGCCAATTCTTGAAGGACAGAGGAAGTCATGTTCACATATAAGAGGGCAAGATTCCAGAAAGAGGAAAAAGTCCCTGCAAAGGCAAAGAGACCCAAGTATGCCTGGGCAAATTCTGGGAAGAAGAAGAAAACCTGTGGGGCTGGATTAGAGTGAGCAAGGAATAGAATGGTAGGAGACAAAGTTGGAGAGATAAAACGGGGCTAGATTTTAAGGGGTCTTGTAGACCATTATAATGGCTTTGGGTTTGGCTGGGGAGTTTGGTATGGTTGACATACAATGTTACATTAGTTTCAGGGGTACAAATAGTGTTTCAACTTCTCTATACCTTACATTATCCTCACCACAAATGTAGCTACCATTGGTCACCATACAACGCTATTACAGTATCTTTGACTATGTTTCCTGTGCCGTACTTTTTATTCCCATAACTTATTTATTCCATAACTGGAAGCCTGTATCTCCCACTCCCCTTCACCCATTTTGCCAATCCTCTCGCCCCCTTCCTCTGACAACCTTTAGTCTGTTCTTTGTATTTATAGGGCCAGTTCTGCTCTTTGTTTGTTTATTCATTTGTTTTAGTTTTTAGATTCCACATGTGAGTGAAATCATATGGTATTTATCTTTTTTAGTCTGACTTATTTCCCTTAGCATAATACCCTCTAGGTCCATCCACGTCATTACAAGTGGCAAGATCTCATCCTTTTTTATGGCTATAAAATATTCCATTGTGAATGTGTGTGTGTTTACCACATCTTTTATCCATTTGTCTATCATTGGGCACTTAGATTGCTTCCATATATTTGCTATTGTAAATAATGCTGCATTAAATATAGGGATGCATATCTCTTTTTGAATTAGTGTTTTTATGTTCTTTGTGTAAACATCTAGTAGTGGAATTATTAGATCATATGGTTTTTCTATTTTTAATTTTTTGAGGAACATCCATACTGTTTTCCACAATGGGTATACCAATTTACATTCCCACCAACAGTGTGCAAGGGGTGTCTTTTCTCCACATCCTTGCCAACCAGTACCTGTTATTTCTTGTGTTTTGATTTGAGCTATTCTAAGAGGTATAAGGTGATATTTCACCATGGTTTTGATTTGTATTTCCTTGATGATTAGTGGTGTTGAGCATCTTTTCATGTGTCTGTTGGCCATCTGTATGTCTTCTTTGGAAAAATGTCTATTCAGGTCTTCTGCCATTTTTTTAATCAGATTGTTTGGGGGTCTTTTGGTATTGAGTCGTTTAAGTTCTTTATATAGTTTGGATATTAAGCCCTTATTGGATATATTATTTGCAAATATCTTCTCATTCCGTAGGTTGCCTTTTTGTTTTGTTGATGGTTTCCTTCTCTGTGCAAAAGTCTTTCATTTTTACATAGCCCCAATAGTTTATTTTTGCTTGTTTCCCTTGTTTTAGGAGACATATCCAGAAAAATGTTACTATGACCAATGTCAGAAAAATTACTACCTGTGCTCTCTTCTAGGATTTTTATGGTTTCAACTCTCACATTTAGATCTTTAATTCATTTGTAGTTTATTTTTGTGCATGATGTTAGAAAGTGGTCCAGTTTCATTCTTTTGCGTGTAGCTGTCCAGTTTTCCCAGCACCATTTATTGAAGAGACTTTCTCTTCACCATTGTTTATTCTTGTCTTCTTTCTTATAGATTAATTGACCACATAGGTGTGGGTTTATTTCTGGGCTTTCTATTCTGCTCCATTGATCTATGTGTCTATTTCTGTGCCTGTACCTTGCTGTTTTGATTACTACAGCTTTGTAGTATATCTTGAAATCTTGTATTGTGATACTTCCAACTTCATTCTTCTTTCTTAAGATTGCTTTTGCTATCTTTTGTGATTCCATACAAATTTTAGTATTATTTGTTCTCACTCAGTGAAAAATCCTCTTGGTATTTTGATAGGAACTGCATTGAGTCTGTAGATTGTTTTGGGTAGTATGGACATTTTAACAATATTAATTCTTCCAGTCCATGAGCATAGAATATATTTTCATTTGTGTCATCTTCAAATTCTTCATCAGTGTTTTATAGTTTTCACAGTATAGGTCTTTCACATCCTTGGTTAAGTTATTTCCTAGGTATTTTATTCTTTTTGATGCCTTTTATAAATGGGATTGCATTCTTAATTTCTCTTTCTGAATGTTCATTATTATTATACAGAAATGCTATCAATTTCTGGGTATTAATTTTGTATCCTGCAACTTTACTGAATTCATTGGATTTTTGCTGAGTGAAATTCGAAGCCATTGAACAGTTTAGAAGGGTGGCATGGTCTTAGTTCCATTTGAGAAAAATAACTTTGATTGGTGGGTTGGATGGACTGTGAAGGAACAAGGACAAAAGTAGGGAGAGTAGTTATGAGTTTACTGCAATAATCAAAGGAGAATTGACCATGACTTAGACCAGAATGGTGGCAGTGGGGGTAATAGAAAGTAGTTGAATTCTGGAATATTTCCAATGTAGAGTCAACAAGATTTGCTGATGGACAATATACAGGGTGTGAGAAAAAGAGGAGAATCAAGGAAGGGTCTAAAATTTTGATCCTAAGCAACTCCTGAGAATGGAATTATTCTTAACTGAGAAGAGAACTAGCTGCTTTAGGGTAGAAGTGAGGAGATATCAGAAGTTTGGTTCAATTTTGTTAAGTTTGTGATATTTTTATCTCAAATTGAATATGTTAAGTGCACATTTGGATACTTGAATCTGGTTTATAGTAGAAACATTGGTTTGGTGGTAAAAATTTGGGAATTGTCAGAATTTATATATCACTTAAAGCTGTGAGATTTGTGATGAGGTCACCAAGGAAGTGAACACAAAGAGAGAGACGAGATTAAAGGACTTAGCTCTGGGGCACTCCAATGTCCATATTTAGGAAAGCCAACAGGGAGGAAAAAAAGGAGCAGTCACGAAGATGGGAAAAGAAATCCTGGGAAGCATAGTGTTTTGGAAGCCAATGAAAGAAAGTATTTTAAGGAGGAGGGAGCAATCAACTCAGTGAAATGCCAATGAATTAGCATAGCATAATGGCTAAGATAAAGGCTCTGCAGCCATTTCTGCCAAGTTCAAATACAGCTCTGCAATCATTTGCTGGGTGACCTCGAAAAAGTAACTACACCTTTCTGTCTTCTTTTCCATCTGTACAAAGAGTATTATATTGGCTCTATTTCATATGGTTTTTTTGAGGCTTATGTGTCTAAGTTTGTTTAATACACTTAGAGTAGTGCCTGGAGTGTATAGTAAGTACCTAATAAATGACAACCATGATTATTATTTTTTATTGTTTGACATTTTTATTATTTTTTCTTCTAGTTTCATTGAGATACAATTAACATACAGCACTTTATAAGTTTAAGGTGTACAGCACAATTACCTGACTTATGTATATTGTGAAATGATTACTACAATGAATTTAGTTAACCTCCATCATTTCAGACAGGTGTTAAAAAAGAAGAAAAATGTTTTTTTCCTCATGATGAGGATCTACTTTCTTTGTAACTTTCAAATATATTATACTATGATTATTATTATATTTAACAGTAGCAAGAATTAGTAGGAGGAGGAAAAATAAGGAAAGGACTGAGACTTGCCCAGTGGCTTTGGCAATGTGGAAGTCACTTGTGACATTGACAAAGAGCAATCTGGGTAGAATGGTTGGGGCAAAACCTTGTTTAAAGTGATGTCCTGTCCAAAAGAATATGGGAGAAGATGAACTGAAGAGAATAAGTGAAGGAACCCTTTCAAGAAACTTTTCTTTAAAAAGTAAAGGGAGCAGAAAAATAAGTTGGTAGCTATAGGAAGAAGTTTAATAAGAGAGGATTTTGTTATTATAAGAGAAATAACATGTTTCACATAGTATATTTATTTTAAATATACCTTGGATCAGAGGTCAGCCTCAGGAGTCAGTCTGAAGGCTTGCTGGTGATCGGCAGAGAGGTTGGGGTGGTGTGGAACATTGTAAAGGTACTGAGCTCCAGTCATCTCATATCAAATGTGTTTATTTGTTCTCTCCCATACTAGAATGTAAGCTCCATAAGAGAAGGCCCTTGTTTTATTCCTTGACCTTATCTCTATCACCTTGAACTACTGTTCAAGTAGGCAATCAATATGTATTTGTTAAATGGATGACATCTCCAGTGAAAATTTGAGGCCCCCAAAATTTAAATAAATTGCTTGTCCAGCTCATTATGTCAGAGTTGGATCTAAGACTTGAGTCTCTTGGTACTCAGTACAGTGACCATTACAGTACTAGGAAAACCTGGGTTTCAGAATTCATATCCTGCTCTTCAAAGTAACACATATTAAAAAAAACTTATATAGGAATGCAAGCTGGTGCAGCCACTCCGGAAAACAGTATGGAAGTTCCTCAAAAAAACTAAAAATAGAACTATCCTATGACCCAACAATTGCACTACTAGGTATTTATCCAAGGGATACAAGTGTGCTGTTTCGAAGGGACACATGCACCCCAGTGTTTATAGCAGCACTATCAACAATAGCCAAAGTATGGAAAGAGCCAAAATGTCCATCGATGGATGAATGGATAAAGATGTGGTGTATATATATATATATATATATATATATATATATATATATATATACACACACACACACACACACACACACACACACACACATACAGTGGAGTATTACTCAGCAATCAAAAAGAATGAAATCTTGCCATTTGCAACTATGTGGGTGGAACTGGAGGGTACTATGGTAAGTGAAATTAGTCAGTCAGAGAAAGACAAATATCATATGACTTCATTCATATGAGGACTTTAAGAGGCAAAATAGATGAACATAAGGGAAGGGAAACAAAAATAATATAAAAAACAGGGAGGGGGACAAAACATAAGAGACTCACAAATATGGAGAACAAACTGGGGATTACTGGAGGGGGTATGGGAGGTGGTATGGGCTAAATGGGTAAGAATCACTAAGGAATCTACTCCTGAAATCATTGTTTCACTATATGCTAACTAATTTGGATGTAAATTTTAAAAAAGAAAGGAAAATAGAAAGAAACATATAGAAATTCCAAAGGCTAAAATGAGGCAGAAAAGAATGGAACTACTTCCCAGATTATCCTAAGTCATTATCCTAAGTCATTACAAACATTATTTTTATTCTGTCAAAAAGTTATATTTTGTTGATGATATGGCTGTTAAATAAAACTTATAAGCCTTGAAAAATCTATAAATGATATAACAATACTAGTTATTTGTTGAATAATATGAATGAAAATGAAATTTTTGAAGATTACCACAAATCTGACCTTCTTTGTATTGCACACATATTCTGTATATTTTTTAAGAACTACAATTGAAAACTTGAAAATATGATTCCTGGAGGTAAAAACGTTAACATGTTTAAATGTAGCAGATATTTCCACAAAGCTTATTAATAATAGGACTTTTTATGCAATTAAAAATAACCTTGAACTCTTTTTTTTTTAAATATAAAATTTATTGTCAAATTGGTTTCCATACAACATCCAGTGCTCATCCCAACAGGTGCCCTCCTCAATGGAACTCTTAATGATACAGAACAAACTGAGGGTTGATAGAGAGAGGTGGGTGGGGGATGGGCTAGATGGGTGATGGGTATTAAGGAGGGCACTAATTGTTATGATGACCACTGGGTGTTGTATGTAAATGACGAATAACTGAATTCTACTCCTGAAACCAATATTGCACTGTATGTTAACTAGCTAGAATATAAATAAAAATTAAAAAAGAAATAGCCTTGAATCTCTTTATTACTGAGTTTGATAAACCATATCCAACATAAGATTGCAAAATTAAGAGAAGAATTGCATTTCACTGTAGAGTTTACTCCTAGATGTTTAGTGACATTGGGAAGTAGCAATGAATCACTCCATCTAAATGTAAAACTTATATACAAAGTGTGTCTAAAGCAATGTAGATGGAGACATGTAACATGCCTGTATATCGAATTTGAAAATTGGGTCTCCAATACTGTAACCATAAAAGAGTCCCTCTTGCTAAGTTTCTAAACTGTGAAATGAGACAAATAGTTTGCCAGAGAATTTTTTTCAGCTTAACAGTGGCCTTATCTTTTAACCAAGTAATCTTACTTCTGGAATATTACTCCAGGGAATAATCAAAAGGAAGGAAAATGCTATATGTTTGAAGATGTTCATTGCAGTAGTGTTTATGTAATTACAGAATTGGGAAAAACACATAGATGTCCAACAAAAGAGGTTTAATTAAATTGGAGTGGGTCTACTTTGTATAATATGTAATCATTAAATGCATAGTATAAAATGCTCACTGTCTTAAAATATGTACTTAATTTGTGTATGCCTCATTAAACAGTTCATTCTCAATCAATTCAACCATTGTCATACACACACACACACACACACACACACACACACACACTCACACACATATAAATGTAGCTGTGTGAATGCTACCTGGATTAAGGGCAGGGGAAAAAGCAGAGAAGTAGCACCTTTTATAAAATTTTGTCTTAAGAATGCTTAATTCTGACATGACACATTGATAAAGACTTTTAGGTTCCCACCTAAGCAATCACCATTTCTCATTCATTGTAACTCGCCTCTTGAAGCAGAGAAATTTAGCTTATTGATTCTGGGTATTTTGCTAGCCTCTTCAAGTCATTTTGGAATCTTTTTTCAGATGATATGAAGTAACTCTATTTCAGTGCACATCTTTGCTATAGAAACGTGATTTTTGGCTTTGCAGCCCAAAGATACATTCCATGTATGAATAGAAGTCTTTGTGCAACAAGAGTAAAGTCATCAGCTTCTATGCTATGAAGAAGAAATGTTCATCTCCTAATGTGCATATATGTAAGCCACCTCTTTAAAATCAGCCTCCTTAAATGGCACTGAGTACGCTTCTGTGTATGACACATCAATGTCCATTAATTGCATGAAGAGAACCGAGATTCCAATGGCAAAATCTGTAAAAGTAGATATACAAAGAAAAGTGGAAGCATCTGTTTAATATATACGACATTAGAATTTAATTTTACCTCTGTGATGCTTTTGTGTGGCTGCAGTGTTACAGCAGAGCACATAAGCATAGCCGCGCAGTGTCAGCAGGTGCATGCCACCAAATTACTGCTTTTAATTTGCATATTCATCTGCTAAGAAGCATGTCATTATCATATCAAAGGGATACTAAGCAACATCTAGCTTGGAGAGATGTGGCATAGTTTCAATAGGAGCAATTAATGCAAGATGAGGACTCTCTTTCTGTCATGTCTCCCAGGGCTAGCTGTAATCGGGCTGATTATTGGATACCAATAAGACCGAGGGCCCAGTTGGCACAGAATAAGAGAAGAACTGGAAAGGGAGCCTGCTAGTCCTCTCCACTGTACACTTGATGGCAACGTGATGCTCTGGTCACTCAAAAGAATCCTGTTCTTATTATAGACGCTGTCTATATGCATTCATCTATTTCAGTTGTCATAAAATGACCAGATGTGGTCCAAAATTAGTCATGTATTAAAAAAAAAACTGATCTTGTCTTTAGAGAGCGTGTGAGGAAATGTGAAAGAGACATTGAAATTGGGTTCATAAATATAGGTTTTAGTACTTGGGTAAATTTCATTTGAACAAACAAACATCATCTTCCTCCTTCAAGCGTTTATTGAGAACTTAAGTATATGTTAGACAATGTCAGGTGATGAAGATGCAGATACCAACTAGTGACAGTCCCTAATCTCAAAGAACTTGCAATTGAACAGGGGAGAGAGACACATATACCAAAACAACCTTAAATAACATTTTCTTTGTTGTTGTTTATGAACTTAGGAAAGGCCACACAGGTGGCCATTTTGATAGGACAGCAAGGGCACATGGTATCATCTCTTTTTAGGAAAGTCTTTAAGAACTTTAAGAAATCTTTAGTTTCATTTTAGAAATCATCTCACCTTTCCTCTCCTGATGGTAGGAGCTAAAAACAGTGTACAAATGTGAATTCTTGAATAATGAAAGTATAGTAACTTCTCCAATTGTCCTGTTGTTTCTCAATCTTTCATTGGATGCAATGGTATAAGCAAGTGCTTTTAATGAGTGGGGACAACTAATAGCTTGCTTCCTACAATGTCTAGGATGGGATAGTATACACATAGACTTTCACTAATTTATTCATCAGAAAAATGTTGAACACTGTGTAGCAAGCACTGCTATAAGCACTGGGGATATGGCTGTAAACAAAATGGGCCAAGGGTCTGCCCCTGAGTTTACATTTATGCATGCTCCTGCGTGTGAATATATGCACCAAATACATGCCTAATGTAAAGCTCAATGACATTCATTCAACAAGCATTTAATAAGCACTTTGTGTCGCATTTGGGAAATGACAAGGATATAAAGTTTAGGAAACTACGAGCCAGCAGTGAGTACAAAAAAGGCTTCCAAATGACCCATATACTGGTCATTTCAAATGGCTTATGGAAAACAAAACTTAAAATAAGGTATTCTTTCACGGGTGTCCAGTCTTACAAGTAGTTTCAGACATCAGCCAGTCATCTCTGCATAGCCCCAGAAAATTCACCAACCACCTTCTTGTCCATTGCTGTTAAAATTTCAGGGATGAGCCATTGGACCTTAGTGAGCATGAGAGACAGGCACTTTGGGTGCATCATCTTATTTAACACTCAGAGAAATCGTCAAGATATGTGCTACTACACCCAATTTGCTGGTAAGGTAACCAAGGTTCAGAGAGTTTATGTTTCCCAAGGTCAGTGGGTTGGTAAATAGCTGGGTAGGTTTGGAACTCAGAGTTTTCTGATGCCAAATATGTTTGTAACACAGCATTCAATATTCCCAGTCTAATCTAGTTTGTGGCAATGAACGTGAATATCAGAGCCAACTTACATAATTATAGCTGATCATTTGAGGAAGAACAATATTTGACCAGTACTACTATTTTACTTTATTATGGTGGGAAATTATGGGTTAAATGATGTATATTATATGAAAACTATAAGTTGTAAATTTTAACAAATGAACAAAAATATAGTCTAATTGTATCTTACTACTCTGGTTGGCTTTTTCACCAAATGGAAAGGATTTTTTTCTCTTTTTAAAAAATTTTTTATCTGAGAGAGAGCACACGCGAGTGGGAGAGAGTGGCAGCAGGGAGAGAGAGAGAGAGAGGGAGAGAAAGAGAGAGAGAACCATAAGTAGGCTCCACAGTCAGTGCAGAGCCTGACGAAGGCTCAATCCCATGACCCTGGGATCATAACCTGAGCTGAAATCAAGAGTTGGACACTTAACTGATTGAGCCATCCAGTCACCAGATTTTTTTTCTTTTCAGTTAACCTTATGCTGAGAATTATGGACTCAGGTTTTATTTGGTTTGGTTTTGGTTTCGGTTTGGTTTAAATTGGCTGCTGGTAGAGTTGAAAGAGCTGCTGACTTGCGGTCAGAAGACGTGGGCTTGAATCCTAGTTGTCTGTGGAAAATACTTAGCTAGCAAGGGCTTCAGTCTTCTCCCCTGCAAGGAGAATTTCATCTATATGCCATCTTGGAATGCTTCTGGGTCTAGCTTTCTATGATTCTGTGAAAAACAGCTAGCAAAGGTCCTATGTCGAATATAGTACATAAAATACTTGAATCGTCCACTTCTTGAATCCTTTTTCCTTCAAATAAACTAAACTAAAATTGTCTGTTATGTTTTTAAATATTAACTTTAGGCAAAACTTCAGTAAGCGGTAATTATTGATTGTTACCTTCTCACAAGAGTTAATTGCATCATAGCACTGTTTACTGATTTCTTTGTTACGAAGAAGAAATAAAAGAAGCAAGGGAGGGAGACAGAAAGAAAGGAAGCCAAACTCGGGTAAATGTATGTTACACATATAAAAATATACATGTTACATATGCATGCATACTTGTCTGTGTGTCACATATACACACACACATTTATACTGACAACTTCTTTAAGTTCTATGTTTTTTTTCTGCCATAGAAGAATAAGGAAAATATTGCCCTTAGACAGTTGCATAATCCAAGTAGTTAATGGCATTTTTTCTCTAAGTGCAGCGGTGGGTTCCACAAGTGCTGGAGTTTTACAGAAAAGTTTACTTCATTCTCCTTTTCTGTTAACAGGAGTCAGCTTAAGAATCAATCATGAATTGATTGAATTTATAACTATGTTTATAGCTATTTATATTGTTTGTTGCTATTAAGTTAAATATCATTCAATTATCATCTAATCTAGACATTTGAGATTTTCGAATTGATTTGTTTAAGCCTGCATTCACACAAGGAGGGCTTAAAGATCATTCTGTTGTTTTCAAGATACCCTAATTCAGGTCAAAACCTGAATTAATCTCACACAGAATATCTTTAATCACACACAACTCTGTTGGAGGTATATCTGAAAGGCGGGACCTTTCACAAATAAATCACATCTTCAACTATCAGCTTGTTTTGTGGCCTCCCATCAGTTTTGAAACAAGTTCTCAAACTTCTTTTTTTATTTTTTATTTTTTTAATGTTTATTCATTTTGAGAGAGAGAGAGAGCAAGCAGGGGAGGGGCAGAAAGAGAGAGACAGAGAATCCCAAGCAGGCTGTGCACTATCAGTGCAGAGCCTGATGTGGGGCTTGAAGTCACAAACCATGAGATCATGACCTGAGCCGAAATCAAGAGTTGGATGCTTAACCGACAGAGCCACCCAGGTGCCCCAATTTCTTAAACTTTTATACAGCAATAATAGTCCTCAAATAAGTGCTAAATTTTTTAAAACTTTGATTAGGTTTTCCACTCAATTCATGGAAGAAGTTTTTGTGTCATCTGCTAGCTTCATGTCTTATAATAGTGATAGAGTTTCTCAGCAAATTCAGTCACAAAACTGTCACTTTCATGTTTAGGTGCTACTGTAGGACATGAGAACCTCTATGCTTTGTTAAAACCCACCTGGGTGGCTCAGTCAGATTAAGTATTCAGCTCTTGATTTTGGCTCAGGTCATAATCTTGCACGTTGGGGGTTCGAGCCCTGCATAGGGCTCTGTGCTGACAGTGTGGAGCCTGCTTGGGATTCTCTCTCTCTCCCTCTCTCTCTGCCCCTCCCATGCATGCTCTATCTCTCTAAATAAATAAATAAACTTAAAAAAAAGAAAGAATTCAAAGTACTTCACCCATAAATATTTATCTAAAGGATACAAAAATACTGATTTGAAGGGGCACATGCACCCCGATGTTTATGGCAGCATTATCAAAATAGCAAATTATGGAAAGAGCCCAAATGTCCATTGACTGATGAAAGGATAAAGAAGATGTGTGTGTGTGTGTGTGTGTGTGTGTGTGTGTGTGTATACCAGCTATCAAAAAGAATGAAATCTTGCCATTTGCAAGGACATGGATGGAGCTAGAGTATATCAGGCTAAGTGAAATAAGTCAGTCAGAAAGAGATAAATAGCTTATGATTTCACCCATATGTGGAATTTAAGAAACAAAACAGATGAACATAGAGGAAGAGGAAAAAAGAGAGAGAAAAGCAAACTGTAAGAGACCCTTAACTATAGAGAACACTGTGGGTTGATGGAGGGAGGTGGGTGGGGGATGGGCTAAATTATGGGCTAAATGGGTGATGGGTATTAAGGAGGGCACTTGTTATGATGAGCACTGGGTGTTGTATGTTAGTGATGAATCACTGAATTCTACTCCTTAAACCAATATTGCACTATATGTTAATAGTGCAATAACTATTAGAATTTTTAAAAATTTTTTTAACTAACTAGAATTTAAAAAAATTTTTTTAAATGTTTTATTCATTTTTTGAGACAGACAGTGTGAGCAGGGGAGGGGCAGAGAGAGAGGGAGACACAGAATCTGAAGCAGGCTCCAGGCTCTGAGCTGTCAGCACAGAGCCCTATGTGGGGCTCGAACTCACAAACTGCGAGATCATGACCTGGGCTGAAGTCAGACACTTAATCAACTGAACCACCCAGGTGCCCCTAACTAACTAAAATTTAAATAAAAACTTGGGAAAAAAAAGAACAAAGTACTTCATCTACCATATGTAAACAAGCGGTGTTGGTATAAAGTAAGAGTTTTTCCTTTCTAAGGAAAGATAAGGAAGCCGCTTTTATTCATGCAGATTGTATGTAGTAGCAACAGTGAAGCTAAGTGCTGCTATTGGATACAGTAGAATAAGAAAATGTGGCGTTCTTTGGAAAAAAGTGAGCTTTATTGGTACAATTCAGTTGGCAAAAAATAACATTTGTTTATTCCCAAAATAAAAGCAAAAAATGAAAAATGTGAAGTGGTGACTATAACAAATTGCTGAGGTTGAAATTGAAGAAAAATTTACTGTTGATGGGGGAGGGGAGACATGACTAGAGGAAGACAAAATTGTGTCATTAATCACATGGGAAAAAATATATCATGAACAAATTTTAACTGCATAATACCTGACGACTAATAGATTCATTATGTGGTTATATCATACAAAGTCATAGCTAGAAATTCTTGATCCAATTCTGTAATTATGTGTGGTGATGGATGTTAACTAGACTTCATGTGGTGATCATTTCACAATATATACAAATATGAAATCACTATGTTGTACACCTGAAACTAATATAATGTTGTATGTCAATTATACCTCAATGAAAGTAAATTAGAAGTCCTTGATCCACTTGGGAAGAAATACTTGGCAGAAAGATAAATGGATAGTTAATTAATTAATTAAAACTAACCTAAAACAAGAACAAAATTTGAAACCACCCACAGACATGTGACAAGAGTATGTTTGTATGGTAAAAGAGAATTAAGACTTTCCGGAAGAGAAAAATTGGTGACACAAATATGTTTTGTTGGGCTGCTTTAAAAGTAGGAAAATTTCATACTTAAAATATCCAGATTTCTTTCACTTCCTAAAAAAAGGAGGAGGAAGGAGAGGGGGAGCAGGATGGGGAGGAAGAAGAGGAGGAGAAGAGGAGGAGGAAGAGAAGAAGATGTGGAAGTATATTCCTACATGACCATTGGCAAAAGACCAAGCAGTGGATGTCCCCTTTAGACTGGGTCTCTCTTGTTTTGCTATATTTTCCACCAGCCCCTCTCATCTTACCCAGAGGGATTACCTACCTGATCACTTGGTGGCTTTTGAGTGTTCGCCCCATAATGTGCTAAGCATTACTCCAGGCCACATCCTTTATATTGGTAATTGTTGAAAATATCCTGAGGGACAGATAGCATAATTCATATTTTAACGACAAAGAGACCAAAGCTCTTGGTCTTTCAGTAATTTGCAGAATAGAAACAGCTATCATGCTCTTTATTACCTTTCTCTGTAAGTAATACTTTAAGATTAGAAAAGTTTAGGCCATTCTTAAATTTAGCTGTATATTAAGATCACCTGAGAAGCTTTAAAAACCTGTGTGGATCCCACCCCAGGCCATAGAAATCAGATCTTACAGCTGATTTTAATGGTCAAACAGCGATACAAACCCCTAATTTATGTCTTTAGTTTATGTATTGAAAGACGATTTCCTGTTTGTTTGTTTTTTTTTTTAATTTTTTTTCAACATTTATTTATTTTTGGGACAGAGAGAGACAGAGCATGAACGGGGGAGGGGCAGAGAGAGAGGGAGACACAGAATCGGAAACAGGCTCCAGGCTCTGAGCCATCAGCCCAGAGCCCGACGCGGGGCTCGAACTCACGGACCGCGAGATCGTGACCTGGCTGAAGTCGGACGCTTAACCGACTGCGCCACCCAGGCGCCCCTTCCTGTTTGTTTTTAATTCTGATTTTTATTAGTTGTGTCTGTGGAGAGGCAGATGTTTGGCATTTAAAGCACTATGTGCTTATTGAAAGTTTTACTTTTGAAGGTGTGTATTGTGTTGTATAACCAATGCATTAACAAGCCTCCTAAACTGAGTTTGAGTTGACCCAATTCTACATGGAGTTTGCATAACTCTGTTTGTTAAAGTACTGAAACAAAACAAAGATTTGAATTCTGGTACCTATTTGCTATAGGTATCACATATCTTCCTAAGACTGTTTCAACCTTGCATGTGTAAGGCCCGGCCAGGCCTCTGAGCGCACTGAGCAGTTGTGTTTTAGTATAGGCCTCATGGGCAAAGCTTGAATCTTTTCTGATGCCTTAGGCCTGTTTTTGGTCACTACATGCAAACCCCAGTTGGACACTCAGTCAAAAAATAGTGAAAATGGTTGTTTGATTACTTTAAAAAAAATAAGAAATTAGACTAATGTAACTGGTCAAATTATCCCAGGTTTGCATGTGCAGACCATCTACAATATCAACGCTATTATTGTATTTTATTGACTTGTTGATAAAATTCAATGTGATTTTCCTGTGGATCAATTCAAATATTACTAGTCCTGGAGAAAAGGAGGAAGAAAGTAGGAAATGTAATTATTTACTCATGGTAAAATGTGACACAATTTTTGCTTTAAAATAAACTCCATGCATTATAGATGAGTATTTGTTTTTAGAGGCCTCATTCAGAGAGAAAGAAAAAAAACCTTGCAAATTACTTCCTTCTTTTGGAATATGTCTTTACCAGTAAGTGTACTGGAAATGATTCTACATGAAAGTGGTTTTTGATAGAAAAAGAAGCACCATCTAAAATTAGAACATTTACTTCAGACATGACTTATTTTGATACATCATAAAATTTTGTGAAGAACAATTTTGAAGCATGGTTTAAGATTGCAATATTCTCTAGTGAATAGAGCACTGGATAGTAAATTTCAGAATTTGGATATTCATCCAAAATTAGAAGCTAAAGAAATGCTGGAGTTTGCCACAATTAAGACATGGGTTTATGGAGGCCTCATACGCCTGCTTTCAACAGGTCACTAGTGTATGTTAAATAATCACTCAGCATCAGCAGGCTCTATTAAAATTTCCCTAAGTTAGCTAATTTTAGCTCATTAATTCTCAAAGCATCTTCATAAGTAAGAATACTAATAAAAATCCATTTTACACATGGAATACAGAGACAGAGAATATGCATTGCTGAAGATGAGGTTGAAATTGGATAAAGTTTGGGGTGCCTGGGTGGCTCAGTCGGTTGAGCATCCGACTTCGGCTCAGGTCATGATCTCACAGTTCGTGAGTTCAAGCCCCACATAGGGCTCTGTGCTGACAGCTCAGAGCCTGGAGCCTGCTTCAGATTCTGTGTGTCCCTCTCTCTCTGACCCTCCCCCGTTCATGCTCTGTCTCTCTCTGTCTCAAAAATAAATAAACATTAAAAAAAAAAAGAAATTGGATAAAGTTTAGATCGTCATACTGACCACAGTGTTGAACCTGTATGACATGGTAGATAGATAGATAGATGTGTGTGTGTGTGTGTGTGTGTGTGTGTGTGTGTATTACTTATAGATATGATGTAGGTTTGAATATGAATGTCATGACATCAAATTCTTTATGTAACATAAGTTTTAGTTAGAATCAAGTTGATTATAAACAACAAAAAACAATTCAACTAACCTATACAGTAAATGGGATTTATTAGCTAACATACTGTAAAATCCAGGGGCAGACCTGGCTTCATTCCATGGCAAGGGATGTCATCAGGGCTGTCTCTTGGTTTCTGTCTTAGACTGTCTCCACTTAGCATCAGGTTGATGCTGAAAAACCTCCCTCCCCGCAAACCACCACTTCCATCGTAGCAGTCTAGCAACCCCTCTGGAAACAATTGTTCTTTAATAACTCTAACAAAAAATGTCAGGCCAGCACCCTGATTAGCCTGGCTTGGGTCACCTGCCTGCCCTGTATCAATCACCACAGCCTGAGGGATAGGGGACTCTGATTGTCTAGGCTTAGGTCTGGGTGGGACATGAAGGGGCCAGGGTCATTCTGCCTCCCCCCAGCAACATGAAGATGGCCCTGTCCTGGAAAAGAGAGTTCTATTAGCAAGAGAATGTGAAGAAAAATAGTGGTTGGACAAAAACAACATATACTCCACTTCAACATACAAAGCCCTTTGTATCTGGCCCCTACTTGTGAATGTAACCTTATTAGATTTGATTCCCCATAAATGCATTAACTCTAGGCAGACCCAATTACTAGAGCTTCCTTAGTGTTATGTATTTGTTGAATGAATTAATGAGCAACTGTATCAATAGAGGTGACTCTGCTATTACTGGAAAACTCTGCTATATGGAAAAGTTAAAGCCTCCTGGGTTAACTGAAAATTCCGGATAACTTAAAAATAATTGATGTGGTTCTAAGTGATCTTTATTATTCCATAGTGTTGAGAAAATATGACAGTGGGTTCATTAATGATGGTTTTATATGATGAGCGTATTTATGACTGAGGGCAGGAATCCCATTTTCTTTGATTCCTTCAGAGCACCTATAATAATGCTCTACACATACTATATGCTTAGTAAAAGTTTCTGAACTGAAATGAATAGTTGATATCAGTTCTTAGTCAAGGCCCATTCTGCTTTCCCATGATGACTGTTTTTCCGCAAACAGCTATCAAAGGCTACAATTTACATGTATGTATTTGATGAAGAAACTTTGCTCTAACTATGAATGTTCTCACGTCATAGTGGTTGTCCAGAGCAGCCTGCATAATAAAAATCATGTTGCTTAACTTCTACATTAAAGTTGAACCCTGGAGTGTTTTAGAAATATTAAAGTCCATGGATGACAAAGCTCCTACTTACAGAGACTTGCCTCTATTATTTGCAGGCAAATTGGCTTACCCTGTTTGTTTTTTTTAACGGTTTGGAGATTTTTAGAATTAGATTTTTAGAATCCACCAATTAAAATTTATTCTGTGAACTGTTTTGCTTTGAAAGTAGATCAATCTGCCATTTATGCTACTATTAATAAATCATATTAGTATCGTAGTTTTATAGTCTGTAAATTGCTCTCACATTCATAAATTTTATAATTCATATGGAAAATAAAACCCTCAGGGTTTTAACTGATAGCATTGCCAGTAAATGTAACACAATTTCAGACTACATTAATAGAAGTAAAGGATCTGAATAAAGGAGGTGATAGTTTGAGTGCAGTCTACACCAGTTAGGGGGCGTTATGTTCAGCCCTGGGCTTCATCCAGTTTTAAGAGGGACATTGATTGACACAACCAGAGCGTGTCCAAAGGAGAGCAACCTGGAGTGTGTGAGGCCTCAGGCCAAATTACATGAGGAACAGCTGAAAGAGATGAAGATATTTGGTGTTAAAAAAGAAAAGAAAAGAAAAATGAAAAAAATAGCAATAGCCTTTAAATATTAATAAGGCTAGCATAAGAAATAATAATTAAAACTCTCCACATATATAACTTAGTGTACAGAACTAGGACCAAGAGCTGAAAGCTGTACATTACAGTTCAAGATTTTTAAAAAGTCCTTAACACTGCCTACAGGTGTTGTTTTCAAATGACATAAGGGTTTACCTGTCACTGGGAGTGATGACTCAAAGTCTACATAATCATTTATTAAGGGGATCAGCTCCACAAGTGTGTTAGCCATGTGAGTTTGGACAAGTTACCATACTTCTCTGAGCCTCAGTTTTCTAATCTTGAGAACAGACTTTCAGGATTGGTATAAGGATTACGTGAGATGATGCAAGTCAGGCCAGCAACACAGTGTCTGCTTATCATATATGCTCAATGAAAGGGCAGCATTATTATCAGCAGTTTGAGAAAGGTGTATATAAACCATGCAAAAATAACAGAGAAGGATAATAACACCAGGGTTTAATTTCCTTGTCAACCAAAGGTTGACAAAGGTCAGTGTGGAAACCTATGTCCTCAATGTGTTGTACAGTGATTGATTTTAGTGATTCTCTTGTCTTAAATTTTATTGGAAGCCATAGCCAAGAGAATTACATTTCCTCAATAATCAAAAATGTTTATGGAACACTTCCCTGACTTTGTGGAATGCCATAGAGTATTTTTTAAGCACTTGGGAAGGAGAGTTACTAAGAAGAGGTGGCAGAGATGGAAGAGGGTAGTTGTGGAGTCAGGCAAAGGCCATCTTACAGTTCGTGATATACCTTATGCATAAGCAATAACTTAGGACACTTAAAATGGAATACAGAGCACAGAAATGCAATATGTAGCCTGAAGACCATAGAATTTGGGGGAACTGAATCCATTCAAAATGCAAACATTTATTTAAAAAATTTTTTTAATGTTTTTATTTATTTTTGAGACAGAGAGAGACAGAGAATGAGCAAGGGAGGGGCAGAGAGAGAGGGAGACACAGAATCCGAAGCAGGCTCCAGGCTCCGAGCTGTCAGCACAGAGACCGACGCGGGGCTTGAACTCACAAACCGCGAGACCACGACCTGAGCCGAAGTTGGACGCTTAACCGACTGAGCCACCCAGCACCCCAAAACACAAACATTTATTAAGCACCATGTCAGCCTTTGAAGACTAAGAGCTGAATATAAGAAATATAGAAATAACTACAGGAAACTTTTCCTGCCCTAAAGATTTCATACAGTGTAGTCTGAGGTATGGCAATATATAGAATTCGTCATAAATCCAAACAAAATTTAAACCAAATGCTGTGGGAAAATAGAATAGAAGGCAATGAATAGAAAGGAAGTATAATGCAGGGTCAGGGAGTTAGGAAAGTTTTTGAAGTGATATTGGTACAGTTCCTACCTTTCTATACGTGGTTAAAAGAAGACAAGCATTCATGACCTTGGGAATAGTATTAATCTAGGCAAAGAGATGTGGAAAATCATCAATCTTCCAGGAATGGCAAACTGCCTACGGTGGCTTGAATACAGGAGGTTGTGGGGAAGGAAGGAGTGGCAGGAGATGAGCCTACGAAAGTCAAGTATGGTCAGTTGTTAGGAAGTGGAGAACTAGGCTAAGAAATGGAAGTAAAACAAGAGTTATTAGGAGCACCTGGGTGGTCAGTGGGTTGAGCATCTGACCTCCGCTCAGGTCATGATCTCATGGTTTGTGGGTTCGAGACCTGCGTCAGACTCTGTGCTGACAGCTCAGAGCCCGGAGCCTACTTAGGATTCTGTGTCTCCTTCTCTTGGCCCCTCCCCTGCTCACATTCTGTCTCTTTCTGTCAAAAATGAATTTAAAAAATGCTAAAAAAAAAAAAAAAGAATTATTGGAGAAGAAGTTTCATGAGAACATAGTTACTATTATCATCTTATGGGGTCACTGATGACTTTAAACCAGAGAGTGACAAAATATCCCAGAAAGGTTGATGAACTTGTTATTGAGACAATTGACAAAGGTCTGACTGAGGAGATGAGAGAAGATAAAACTTGGAGGATCCCTAAACATTCCTGAATGAGAAGTGAAATGATGAAAATTTTGTTTGAGGAAGATCAGACAATCAGTTGTAAACCTCACAGGGAGGGGAGAGCCTAGAAATAAGGAACCGTTCTTTGTGTGTGTTCTAGTGAGGCAAATGAATAGAAAGTACTGGTTAGAAAGCAACATTGAGGATAAGTGGAAGAATTGGTAAGGAAATATATAGAAAAGGAGAGGAGTTAAAATGACTTATAAATTTGTGCTGTGTAACTATATATACCCAAGAAATGCTATGGCTCACATTGGCCTTTTGGTTCTTTTTGGGTCCCTGTAGTCAACCACTGTCCTGCTTGAGACAACAAGCACGACCATCAACACACTATCTTGTTGAAAATCTGCTTGTTTATTTTCCCATTTTAGTTCTATCCAATCTTAAGTATGTCTTAACCAGGAGTATAATATGAAAGCAATTTCTGCATAATGCAACTAATAAAGGATTATTCATTTCAGCCTAATTAATGATTAATTAATTAGCCTAATGATAATTAATTTACCCTAGTTATATTTGTAAAGGGTGAAGCTGCATATAGCCTTTTATTTTTTGAAGCTTTGCAAGCATGTCTATAATGTAATCTTTGTTTGCATTTTATTATTTATTTATTTACTTATTTTTATTACAAGTTTCTATTTAAATTCCAGTTCGTTAACATGTAGTGTAATATTAATTTCAGGAGTAGAATTTAGTGATTTATCACAAATAACGTCCAGTGCTCATCACAGGTGCCTTCCTTAATAGCCATCACCCATTTAGACCATTCCCGCCACCTCCCCTCAGCAACCCTCACTTTGTTCTCTATAGTTAAGAGTCTGCTTTATGGTTTGCCTTTCTCTTTTTACCCCCTATGTTCATCTATATTTTTTTCTATTTCCAGACTAGGGTTATTTTAAAGATGACTGTGGGGCAAGCTTTTTCATGTCCGTACATGACGAGTCCAGGCCACTTCTAAATTCAAGGAATTGAGGATGCAGTTTTCTCAGTTTATTGTCATAAACTAAATTTTATTTTATTTTATTTTTAAATGTTTATTTAAAGAATTGTATTGGGGTGCCTGGGTGACTCAGTCGGATAAGCGTCCAACTTCCAGTCAGGTCATGATCTCACAGTTCACAAGTTCAGGCCAGGCGTTGGACTCTGTGCTGACAGCTCAGACCCTGGAGCCTGCTTTGGTTTCTGTGTCTCCCTTTCTCTCTGCCTCTCTCTCTCTCTCTCTCAAATGAATAAACATTAAAAGAAAATTTTTAATAAAAAAATAATAAAACATTGCATTAAAAACACAAGAAACAACAAATGTTGGCTAGGATGTGGAGAAAAAGGAACCCTTGTGCACTGTTAGTGAGAAAGCAAACTGGTGCAGCCACTGTGGAAGACTGTATGATGATTCCTCAGAAAATTAAAAATAGAACTACCCTATAATCCAGTAATTGCACAACTGGGTATTTACCCAAGGAATACAAAAACACTAATTTGAAGGTATACATGCACTCCTATGTTTATTGCAACATTATTTACAATAGCCAAATTATGGAAACAGCCCAAGTGTCCATCAATAGATGAATGGATAAAGAAAATATGGTACACACACACACAGAGGAATATTATTCAGCCATAAAAAGAAAGAAATCTTGCCATTTGCAATGACATGGTTGGAGCTAGGGAGTATAATGCTAAGTGAAATAAGGCAATCAGAGAAAGATAAATATATGATTTCACTCATGTGTAATTTACAGACAAAACAAACAAACAAAGGAAAAACAGAGACAAACCAAGAAACAGACTCTCAAGTATAGAGAACAAACTAATGATTGCTAGAGGGTAGATTGGTGGGGTTATGGGTGAAATAGGTGAAGAGAATTAAGAGTACATGTATCTTAATGAGCACTGAGTAATATATGGTATTGTTGAATCACTATAATATAGTGATTATACTATAATATATACTATGTATATAACTACATATAATATATACTATATATATAACTGCATATAATATATAATTATATATACTATAATGTAGTATATTATACATCTGAAACAAATATAGCAGTCATATGTTACATTCAGTGTATGTTAGCTACCCTGGAATTAAAGAAAGAAAGAAGGTAGGAAGGAAGGTAGGAAGGAAAGAAAAGAAAGGAAAGAAGGAAGGAAGGAAGGAAGGAAGGAAGGAAGGAAGGAAGGAAGGAAGGAAGGAAGGAAGGAAGGAAAAGGGAAGAAAAAAGGAAGAAGAAAGAAAAAGAAGGAAAGAAAGAAAGAAAGGAAGGAAGGAAGGAAGGAAGGAAGGAAGGAAGGAAGGAAGGAAGGAAGGAAGAAAGAAAGAAAGAAAGAAAGAAAGAAAGAAAGAAAGAAAGAAAGAAAGAAAGAAAGAAAGAAAAAGAAAAATAAGATAAAGTGATCAGTCCCCATCTCAGTAAATGGCCCCACCATTCACCCAGTTGCTGGAGCTAAAAACCCTGGTGGTCATCTTGGAGCTCTCTCATTCCCTTAGTGTCTACATTCAGTTTATCAGCAAGTCTAGACTGCACTTCCAAAACATTGTGAATCCATCTCTTGTTCTGCATTTCTACTGCTATAACCATCTTTTGCCCATCCCTCTCCTTAATCTCTCTGCTTCCAGTCTTGCCTTCCTGCAATCCATTCTCCACAGAGATGTCAGAGTGATCTTTTTAAAACATTGATCAAATCATATCTCCTTACTTCTTATAATTTACTGCAATAGTTTCTACCTACACATAAAATTGAAATTTCTTTCCATGGCCTACAAAGTCCTGCATGATCCAACTTCTGTTTTCCTCACCAACTTCACCTCCTACCTCTCTTATTTTCTCCATCATTTCCCACCCATACAGGTACCATTTTTGTTTTCAGACACACTAAACTTGTTCTAATCTTGGCATCTTTGCACTATCTGTTCCTCCTGCCTGGAATATTCTTCTCCCAGATCTCCTCATGCCTCTTCATTATTAGCAGTGAAGACTTATATCCCCCTCTGATCACTTACACATCACTTCTGTAACCAACCTCCTTAAAGAAAACAACACCCACGCCCTACTACTATCTATTACATCCCTGTTTGTGTCCTTTATGCAAATTTTGAAGTCTGAAATTATCTTCTTTAGTTATTTACTGACTCATTGTCTCTTTCCTCCACTACAGAGCAGGAAATTTTGTTTCACTTCTATCAACAAAGCTTAGCACAGTCACTGGCATCCTGTAGGTGTACAATAAATGATTTTGAATAATATTAATCCCAGTTATCACCTATATCATACCTACTGCGTACCAGGCACTGTTCTAGCACTTTACATTATCAACTGATTTAATTTTTGCAACAATCCTAAAAGATGGACGATACTGTTATCATCTTTATTTTACAGTTAGGAAATACATATAATGAAAGGCTAAATAACCATTCCAAAGTTATACAACTGTTAAGTGTCAGACCGAGGATGCCAATTCAAAGTCTGACTCTAGAGTCCTTGCTCTTAATCTCTACACAATGCTACCTCTGAAAATGAACTCAGTGTTGAAGTCTGTTTGTGTGGAAAGGGAAATTGCTTAGAGGAGAAAGTGCTACAGTGGAATTTTAACGGACAACTGGGGAATAAAGGAGTGAGAGGCATTCAAAGTTGAGGGAAGAGTGTATTCAAAAGCACGCATTTTGCAATAGTCATATGTGTGTATCTTCCTTTTCATATTTTCATATATCTGAAATTTCAAATAACACTTAGGATGCACCTACATTCCCTGAATGGTATGTATATGTTATTTCTTAACATCTTTTTTTCCAGGAAGAGCTTTGGACAAAAATCCAGAAAAAACTGTGTTCTAATCCCTACTCTATAATTTTGAATTGCTTTGGCCTCTAAAATGCTCTCTGAGCCTTAGTTTCTTTACTGGTAGAATGGGAATGTCTGAGCCTTACTTTCTTTACTGGTAGAATGGGAATGTCTGAGCCTTAGTTTCTTTACTGGTAGAATGGGAATGATGATCCTCCAGCTCACGATGCTGACAGTTCTCAAGGAGATTATGGACGCAAAAGACAAGTGCAGACTGTGAAGCGCGAAAGAAACATCATATTCTTTCCCTCATATAGCTTATTTTAGCTTTCAAAAAAATTTTTATTTATTTTTGAGGGAGGACAAGCGGGAGAGGGGCAGAGAGAGGGGGACAGAGGATCTGAAGGAGGCTCTGCGCTGACAGCAGCAAGCCCGATGTGGGACTTGAACTCAAGAACCACGAGACCGTGACCTGAGCGGAAGTTGGACGTTCAACTGACTGAGCCATCCAGGTGCCCCAGCTTTATTTAACTTAATAAGTCCAATGGTTTTCCCTCATTTTAAGGCCCAGATCTCTCAATACTGGATTTCCTTTCTTGACTCAGCTTAGTGGGGCTACTTGACTCTTCTGAGTCATTTAATGAGACCCAGTTCTTTACTAATCCTAACACCTGCCCTAAGTATATTGCTGAGAGTTTGATTGTGATTATATTAATCTATAGATCAATTTGGGGATGTCCACAAATGTGTTACATTCTTCCATTAATTTAGGTCATTTAAAATTTTTCCCAATTATGTATCAGAGTTTTTTTTAAGATACTGACCATCTTCCCTAAGCATGTAATGATTTTAATGCTATTATACATGATAACATTTAAAACTTTTTATTTTCTACTTGATTTTTGCTGGTTTAAAAAACACAGTTGAGGGGTGCCTGGGTGGCTCAGTCGTTTGGGCGTCCGACTTCGGCTCAGGTCATGATCTCGCGGTCCATGGGTTCGAGCCCCGCATCGGGCTCTGGGCTGACCGCTCAGAGCCTGGAGCCTGTTTCGGATTCTGTGTCTCCCTCTCTCTCTGACCCTCCCCTGCTCATGCTCTGTCTCTCTCTGTCTCAAAAATAAATAAAACGTTAAAAAAAATTTTTTTAATAAAAAAAATAAAAAAATAAAACACAGTTGATTTTTATATACTGACCTTATATCACTCCCCTAAATATTACTTATTAATGCCAGTAGTTTACCTCTAGGTTATTTTTTATTTTTTACATATATAATTATGTCATCTGTAAATAATGATCATTTTATTTCTTCCTTTTTAAACATTATACTTTTTATTTTTCTTGCCTTACTGCATTTCCTAAGATATCAAATATACTGTTGAATAGTAATAGTAGACATCCATGTCTCTTTCCAAATTAAAAAAAATATATATATATATATATATATATTATTTTAGAGCAGGCGTGAGTGGGGGAGAGGGGCAGAGGGAGAGAGAGAGGGGCTCTTGAGCAGGCTCCTCACTCAGGCTCCTCCCATGACCCTGGAATCATGACCTGAGCCAAAAATCGAGAGTTGGATGCTCAACCAACTGAACCACCCAGGTGCACCTGTAATTTTATTTTATTCAAGATACAGGGTTTTCATTTGTGGTAGTGTAGATAATGACCTCTTCCTAATAGAATTTATTTAGTTTTAAAAAGCTGAGTCCAAAGAAAGGTGTTCAGTAAATAAGTATAGGTAGAGTTGGCAAAAAAATATTATAGTGATTCACATGTTCCAAAAAAACACAAAAACAAAAACAAAAATGGAAACACAGCTTTTACCCAAAATAAGATGTCCAGATGTCAACAGTGTCACTCCATTACCCAAATTCTCAGGATAAACTGTCCATTATTTTGACATTTTTCCCCAGTTTTATTGGAAATAATCAACAAACATTATTGTATAAGTTTAAGACATATAATATGATGGTTTGATTTAACATATATTATGAAATGATTAGCACAAAAGTTCAGCTAATATCCATCATCTCATATAGATATAATAAAAATAAAAATAAATAAAAAGAAAAATTTCTCTTTGTGATGAAAACTCTCAGGATTTTCCTTAACAACTTTCCTCTATATCATACAGCATATTAACTATAGTCATCATGTTGTACATTATATCTCTAGTAATTATTTATCATATAACAAGAAATTTGTATCTTTTGACCACCTTCCTCCAATTCCCCCTTCTCCCACCCCTGACTCTGATAACATGTCAGATATTTTTTCCTATGAGTTTTGTTTTAGGTGTTTTTTGTTTTTTAGATTCTACATATAAGTGAAATCACATAGCATTTATCTTTCTCTGTCTGACTTATCCCACTTAGCATAGTATCTTCAAGGTCCATCCATGTTGTTATAAATGGTAGGGTTTCCTTATTTCTATGACTGAATAATATTCCATTGTGTACATGTATCAACATTTTGAGTTAATTTGTCTCATTCTTTTACATGTGTATATTCAGTTATCCCAGCACCACTTATTGAAGACATTGTCTTTTCTCCACTGAATATTCTTGGCTCCCTTGTCAAGTATTAGTTAACCTATATGCTTAGGTTCATTTCTGGGTTCTCAGTTCTGTTCCCTTGTTCTATTTGTCTGGTTTTATGCCAATACCATACTGTTTTGATTATGACAGATTTAAGGTATAACTTGAAATCAAAGAGTCTGATGCCTCCTGCTTTGTTCTTCTTTCTCAGGATTTCTTTGATTTTTGGAATCTTTTATGGTTCCATATAAGTTGTAGCAGTGTTTTTTCTACTTCTACAAAAAAAAAAAAAAAAAAAGAAAGAAAGAAAGAAAGAAAGAAATCTTGATAAGAATTGCATTGAATCTATAGATGGATTTTGGTTGTATTGCCATTTAAACATTATGAATTCTTCCACTCCATGAACACTTGGTACCTTTCTATTTATTTGTGTCTGATTTTTTTCATCTCTGGCTTATAGTTTTCAGAGTAGAGATCTTTCATTTCCTTGGTTAAATTTATTCCTAAGTGTTTTACTGTTTTTGATGTTATTATAAATGGGATAAATTTCTTTATTTCTTTTTCATAAAATTGTTGGTGTATAGAAACCATACTGAATTTCATACATTAACTTTGTATCTGCAACTTTACTGAATTCATTGATTTGATCTAATAGTTTTTTTTGGTTGACTTATTAGGATTTTCTTCTCTTTTTTTTTTCCTTTCTGTTGCTTTTTAAAAAATAATTTATATTTTAATTTACATCCAAGTTAGCATATAGTGCAACAGTGATTTCAGGAGTAGATACCTTAATGCCCCTCACCCATTTAGCCCATTCCCCCTCCCACAACCCCTCCAGCAACCCTCTGCTTGTTCTCTATGTTTAAGAGTCTCTTATGTTTTGTCCCCCTCCCTGTTTTTATGTTATTTTTGCTTCCCTTCCCTTATGTTCATCTGTTTTTTCTCTTAAAGTTCTCATATGAGTGAAGTCATATGATCTTTGTCTTTCTTTGACTGATTAATTTCACTTAGCATAATACCCTCTAGTTCCATCCACATAGTTGCAAATTTAGGATTTTCTATATATAAACTGATGTCATCTGCAAGTAGAGACAGTTTCACTTCTTTCTTTCTAATCCTGATACCTTTGTTTCTTTTTTTGCCTGGTTGGTCTAGCTAGGATTTCCATTACTGTGTTGAATAGGAGTGGTGAGAGTGGGCACCCTTGCTTCTTCCTGATCTTAGAGGAAAAACTTCCAACCTTTCACCATATACTTGAGTATGATATTAGCTGTGGGCTTATCATATATGAGCTTTATTATGTTAAGATATGTTCCTTCTATGCCAAATTTGCTAAGAGTTTTTATCATGAATGGATATTGAATTTTGTCAAATGCTTTTTCTGCATCTACTAAAATGATCGTGTGATTCTTTCCTTTCCTTCTATTAATATGATGTATCACATTGATTAATTTATACTATCCTTGCATCCAGGGTTAAATCCCAGTTGATCATGGTGAATGATTCTTTCGCTATATTGCTAAATTCAGTTTGCTAGTATTTTATTGAGAATTTTTGCCTCTATTTTCACCAGGAATTTTGTCCTATAGTTTTCTTTTTTTATTAGTGCTCTATCCTGGTTTGGGTTTCAGGATAATGCTGGTCTCATACAATGAGTTTGGTAGTGTGCCCTCCTCTTCAATTTGTTGGAAGAGTTTGAGAAGGATTGGTATTAATTTTTTCTTTAAATATTTGATAAAATTCACCAGTGAGGCCATCTTGTCCTGGGCTTGGGAGATGTTTTATTACTGATTCAATCTCTTACTAGTAATTGGCCTATTCAGATTTTCTATTTCTTTCTGATTCAATCTTGATAAATCATATGTTCCTTACAATTTTCCAGTTCTCTTGTAGTTATCCCAAAATTTTACACTTTTTCTTCTCCCTCTAACATTTTAAATTATTGATGTTACAATTTGCAATCTTTTTTATATTGTGTGCCTAATAACAGAATATTGTAGTTATGGTTATTTTTACTGTGTTTTTGTTTTTAACTTTTAAACTAGAGTTGTAAGTGAATTATACATCACTATTACCATCTTGCCAAATCAATGACTATTTACCATTACTAGTGAGATTGATGCTACCTTTTCAGATTTTTATGATGTTAATTAGCATTCTTTTACTTCCACTCAAAGAACTCCCTTTAGCATTTCTTGTAAGGCATGACTATGAACTCCATAGTCAGCTTTTGTTTGAAAAAGTCTTTATCTCTCCTTCATTTCTGAAGGACAACTTTGCCAGGTATAATATTCTTGGTTTACAGTTTTATTCTTTTAATATTTTTAATATGTCATCCCATTCACTCCTGGTCTGAAATGTTTCTGTTGAGAAATCCACTGATAGTCTTAGGGGGGTTCCCTTCTATGTAACTTCTCTTTTTCTCTTGTTGCTTTAAATTTTTGTTTTTGTCTTTGACTCTTGACAATTTAATTATACTGTGTCTTGGTGTGGCCCTATTGGGGTTCAACCCATTTGGAGTACTTTGAGCCTCATATATTTGGATATCTATTTCTCTTTCCAGGTTCAGGAGTTTTAAACCCATTATTACTTTAAATATACTTTCTGTCTCCTTCTCTTTCTCTTCTCCTTCTGTTATTCCCATATTGTTGAATTCCTATTTTGTGAATATTGGTTTTTTATGATATCTGTAAGTTTCATAGTTATTCTTCATCCTTTTTTATTTTTTTTTCTTTTTGTTTCTCTAACTGGATAATTTCTAATGTCCTATCCTCCAGGTCATTGACTCTTTTTTCTGCATGGTCGAGTCTGCTTTTGAAACTCGAATTCTTCAGTGCAGTTATTGTATTTTTTTTTACCTTTAGGATTGTACATTTTTTGATAGTTTCTATTGATTTGTTGTTCTCATTTAGTTCATGCAACTAATTTCATTTAGTTGCCCATGTGTCTTTATAGTTCATTAAACTTCTTTAAGTGATTTATTCTGAATTCTTTGTCAGATAGTTCATAGATCTCCATTTCTTTAAATCAGTTATTTGAGCATTATTAGTTTCCTTTGGTGGTGTCATATTTACCTGGGTTTTCATGATTCTTGATTTCTTACACTGGTATCTGTACATTTGAGTAATTGGATTCCTGTTCGAAGCTTGAGAGTTTTGCTTTGGCAGAGACTGATTTTTACCAGTCAACTCAGTTTGGGTTTCTGGGTGTGCTGCTGGTAATATCCTTAGGCAATGAAGTCTGCTATTATGGTCTATTTTGGGGAGAGGCAACAGCTCAAGCTCTGCAGTTGGATTGGGGGGAGGTGCTACTGGCTAAGAATAGTTACATGAGACTGCTGGCTTGGTGCCCTACCCAAGTGAAGCCGTGGGATGGGCTCTGAAATTATCTGGATCCTCTGGTAAGGCTTACTAGATGGTCAGGTCTGGGTACCATATTCAGTTATAGATGGGGCTATGAATTAGCTTCCTACCCTGGTGTGACAGTAGGACAGGACCCAGGGCTTATATGGCTCTTTGTTTGGAGATCTGAATCAGGCCAGAGTGTACACTGAATTTCTGGTCAGGTGGACCACTGGTTTTGCTCTACAGACAGGGAAAGCCATGAGCTATGCTCTCTGTTCTAGTGCCACCATAAGTAGGGCTTGTTGGGTGGACTATGCAGTTTCCTGTGTGCTTTGGTTAGGTTCCCTGGTCAGGTAGGCTAGAGGCTGTATTCAGTAATGAGTAGGGCTACAAATTATTTTACCCACCTGGGCACAGTGGGAAAAGCAGCTGTAAGACCAGTAAAGCTCTGTGTTGTCTTAACTCAAGTGAACCTGTACTCCAAGTACTTTGGCTGAACAGGTCCATTAGCTTTGCTCTGCCAACTATCAGTTCTACCTGCTTTTGTCTTGTCTTAAGCACCACTGTGTTGCATTTTCCAAGTGTTCTCACCAGCTCTTTAGGTTCTACAGCTAGTGGATGGAGCATCTCAGCTCCCTTGCCTGGGTGGGAAAGGGAGGAACTACTCTAGGCAATTCTCAATTTACCCAACATTTGGGAAGGGCCAGAAGCCACCCTCAGCATGATGGATTAATCCCTCTGGCTATTTTGAGGGTGATCAGCTATGCTTGTGCATCTCAACTTGAGCATTGTTGGGCTGCACAGCTTGCAGGTGTTCTTGCCAGCCCCTCTGGTCAGATGTGATAGTTCCTGATCACTCTCCACAGATCGTGGGACTGTGACTCAGCCTCTCTCTGGATATATGCAAACCATGCTCTAGGGCTGGGAGAATTCCTCATATGGGGTCTGAATCAAGTATATCTGTACCCCACTGACTTCCCTGGTCAGAATACACCACTGACTTGGTTTGACAGATGAGCAAAGTTGCTGGTTGTGATTATTACTTGAGCATTACATGTATGAATTTGGTCTGCCAAGATTTGCATGCTAATTGTTGCAAGCCCCTCCCTCCCTTCTCTGTCACAATCAGATTCCCGGGGGTTGAGCCCTGAAGATTCCACTGCAATCCCTGTGGGGCAAGAGCAGAGTAGTACTCCCACAAAGTGGTCCACAATGCTAGGGAAATGGCTGGTTGTCCTCCTGGAGTTCTCTTTTCCCACTGGAGCTGGAGGAGCTGGAGTTGCAGGAAAGACCTCTCTGCATAGTGCTGTGCTGGCCTTGGGGAGGGGCAATGCAACCAGTGTATAACTGCTTTTCTTACTGTTCCAATGCAATCTGTCATGGTCTCTGTGGTTGGGGATTGCTTCAGCCTCATCCCCATGCTCTACGATTCTCTCAGCGGTGTTATGTTCTTGAATAGTTGCTAGTTGTTCTTGGGAGGGGGAAGGAAGTCAAGATGCTAATCCATGTCAGGTTCCTGGTGACATCACCCCCCTAAAGTTTTTATAGCTATATGACACAATCTCAATTCTGGGGGAGGGGGAGAAAACAGATTTAAAATATTTTGTATTCTACCCTTCTGTAAACTGCTTGAAAGTAGGGCAAGTCTCATTCATAGTTCTTGACATAGTGTCCTATACTTAGTAGGTACTAAATAAATGCTAGATGAAGGAATGAAATAATTAATTGATGAAATGTGGAATGTTCTGGCCTGACTGAATGTAATTAGCCATAGGGCATGAGAAAGAACAATCTCTCTGAACCAGTCTACAAGAACAATTTAGGACTCTGCTTTGAAGATTCAAGATCTGCCTTTCTAATAGAAAGAACATAAAAGAGATTAACCTTTCTGCTATGTGACTACAGACCAATTGGTACAGCTTGCCTTATATCACTGCCATAGAAGAACAGAGATAATAAAAAACCCTCACCAAGTTATGTGTGTATTTTAGAGGACTGATTAAATTAAGACCCCATTAAATAATCTTTTACCACTACCAGGGTTTCTGTGTTATGCTATCAATCCAAAGAGAACCCATAAAAACTGCAAATTATAGGGAGAGCTCTCTTTGAACCTATAGTAACTTTAAAAGGGGGGTGGAGAAAAGTAACCTTTGAAAAGTGGCTTTCTGACAATTTTGTGTGGGAGAAAAAAATTACAAAAATGCAAAAATATGGCTATCTTCCATATTTTCTGTAGCTTAAGAATAAAACTTTATACCCCTCATTTAAAAATGTTAATTCCTGCCTTTAGCTACTGAGGGAACCATTTTTCTATTTTGAAACTTTGAAGAATTAAAAGGTCATTAAATTTTGGGGCAATAGAAAATCCTAAGAAATAATTTAATTTTAAGAACTAAGGATTCAATTATGATGAATAGCCTATATATATATATATATATATATATATATATATATATATATACATTTGCTGTAACAATTTAAAGAATAATTCTACACTAGTCAATCGCTCACAATTACATCAGTTCAACCAGGAATTATTCTCTTTTCCTTTCCAAGTTGTGATTGTCTCACAGTTACCAACACACTGATGAAGTTAATATCCTAGTCCTGTTGATGTCATTCTGGGTTTTCTTGTCAACTGTCATGAAAAATTTTGTCATTAGGCAAGTTGGTAGATGCCTACTGCCAAGTCCTCTTGCCTCATTAGACCAATTTCATAAGCCTTTCTGACTCTATTTGGTAGGAATGGAATCCAGACATCCATGTCTGAAATTAAATTCTCCCAGCAGCTACACCTCAAACATCTCTTTGCTTTCCTTTTTTTTTTCTTGGCTATGGTATGAGACAAGTTGGATAGGATGGAAATGGACTGCTCAGCTTTTAAACTTGCCATTCTCCATGGAGCATGCATATGGTCTACTCAATTTGAACAATTCCTGGGAGCAGGATTCAGTCCCTGATCCTGCCTAAGCTCACTGCCAATAGTGCTACAAGGGGGAAAATGGCCTTCTTCTTCTTCTTTTTTTTTTTTTTTTTTTTTTTGGCTAATACATCTGTGATATATATACACTGTATCTAGATCCACTTACAAGTAGTTGCTCTGTCAGTTCTTTGACTGCCCTTGCAAATCAATCAAAGGATCTACCATATCTCTGTAACAAAATAAATGATTTCTTAGGGCTGACCGACATTTCCTTGATACAATATCCTTTACAAGCATGCATTTTGTGAATCAAAAGTATGGTAAATACAACATACACTGAGTGTGCTTTTTTCCCATGACCAAATAAGAAAGGATTATTTATTCATTTATTTGTTTGCATATTTACGCTTACAGTTTTGTTTGGGGACTTGTCAAGTAAGAGATTAGAAGGCAATTTTCACACAAAAGCCCCAAAGAAACATGATGTTATTCTGTGGAAGTTATTTGATTGTTCTTCATAGTCTTTTCCTTTCAATTGGCATTTAGAGAACCAGCCACACAAGCTGCTCCGTACCTTCCCGCATGATACCATTTCTTCCTGTTCTCCTTATCTGTACCTGCGAGGATGCACAGCTTTCTCTTTTCTTTCTTGTGGGTTTGTGCAGTTTCTTGATGTTTGTGACAGGCCACGATAGGGGAAGCTTTTATCACCGTGGGGTTTGGAGCCTCAGTAAATTGAAAATTGCAAATGAAATCCACTGGGCTTGAATTCATCAGCTATTATGTCAGATGACCTTTGGCAGCTGCTGATAAAAATGAGAGAATGTTAGCTCTGATCCAATTTTCAGCACTAACCATTCCTTTTCAAATCCATTCACAGTCAGGCAGCAGACACATGGGAAGTGAAAATGATAGGGTTTCAAGAGAACGGCATTGTGTTGCAGATTAAGATTTTCTCCCCCTATTTCTAGAGGTCGGCCCCCAGGCCCCTGTCTGGTATCTACCTATTGTCCAATCAGTTTCAATATCTGCTTCAGAGGACATGTTAGCCATCCTTACAGATAAGTGCTTACAGGAGAGAATGTTGGACTTAATAGTTTTGCTTAGGAGGCATCAAGGGTCGCAGTGTAGCAATATTGACTGGCACATGTTAGTTTAATCTGACATTCTAAGGAATGTGACACTAGATTCTTTTAGAGTTGTTGATCTCTAGGTAATTTTTGTTACCAGCTCTGGTTTTATAAAATTTATTTTTGCACAACTATTTATATTCATGAGTCCGGAGATATTCTAAAATGTCTGTCATAGCCAAGCAAAGGAAGCCTAAGCTTGTCTAAATAAGGTACGGAAGCCAAAATTATAAAACTGGGAACCAAATGACTTGTGTGTATTCTGTTCTTGCAATCCAGTTAAACATAAATGCTATCAATAATATTTTAAGAACCAGATTATCCTGAAATAAATGAGTTTCTACCAGCGGTAGGTTCCTCAATAAAAATAATAGATTTTTTTTATCGTACAGGGGGTAAAAATTAGACTTGTTATTTTCCACTGAGGTAGCATGAAACAGCAAAATAACACTATGGATGGTTGAGTCATCAGTATGATTTCCCCACCTATGAAATATAGAAGCCTTCTGAAAATAAAGAAAACTGAGATTAATCATTTTTCCCTTATTTGACTGTTCCAAAAAGACAAATAATTTCTCCTTCAGTCCTTTGAATTCACTGAGGGAATAGTCCAACCAAATGTGAAGGCAAAAAGCATCAGATGTTTGAAACCCATGTATAATTTTTTAAGCACTTAAAAAAACTAATTAACTGAAAAATATTAAATCTGTATTTATATAGGTTTTCTTGATATGCAGATTCTTACTTTCATGTTTTCCCTTGACACTCTAATGGTTGACATTATATGAAAATAGGTGATTATATGTTAATAGTGTTGCAAGATGGCTTAGATGGCTCTTCTAAATGCCAGTCTTTGGAGGAAGAATATGGCTGTATGAGCTTCCTCATAAGAAAAACAAATAAGTGCATATGTATCTATAGGATGTATATTACCCATATAATATATCTCACTTTTGAAAAGTAATTATTTAAAGTTAATATCTTGCTGGGTTTCCCCCCACCTTTTCCTGGTACTGTTAAGCCCTTTTAAGAGAAGACACTTATTTGCTGTTTAATGAGCATGTGTAAATAAAATGTGACACCAGTGATGGTGTCCAAAAATAAATATGCACATTAAAAGTCAATTATTATTGAATAATATTTTAAAGGACTCAAAGTCAAGTTGTAAGCAATGATTGAATCTAAAATTAAGTGGGACCACCCAACCAAAAGATACGAATTCAGTATATTTGTGGCTGCCTTTGATTTTCTCAGATAATTGATTTTCTAAACTTTTTTTCCAAACCAATGAAGGCACACATTTTGGACTCTCATGGATAAAGAATAAAGCCATGATACATGGTTTTCTGGTCCTACACACCATCCATTTGCACCCCAGGGAAGTGATGACATGACTGGTTTTATAAAAACAGCACTACAACCTTGTGTGGTTTAGCCAAACCACACTTCAGACACAGCAGACAACAGCTCTTATCAAAAGGCTAAAATCTGCGGCTTTACAAGTTTATCAATGACTGCAGTCACACATCCACCATTTCATCCATATTCATGTGGCAGAATTTGTTTCTCTGAGTTATAGCTTCCTCATACCTCTACCTGCCTTTAGGTTTGCAATGGATACTGTCACTACTTCCAAAAAAAGAAGCAAATGATTTAACAATGAGCATGTTCTTAGGGGACTGCAACTATGACAGGCCCAAGCCATTCAGCTTGGACCCAGTGAGCTAACAGGAATCTGCCAGAAAAAACAGCAGCACCCACACTTGGCTGGGCCCTAGGACCTGGCTTTCAGCCACTATGATCTGCATGCTCAGATAGATGGAGCAATTAGATAAGCCTGTTAAGTCTTATGTCTTCATTATTGATTTATAGTATGAACTCAGCATGATTATTGAACCAGAGCAGCCAGTGAAACAAATGAGTCATTGATCTTTACATAGGCTTATATTTCCAATTTATATTTGGGGAGGAAAAACATGGATATACCATTATTTCTGGTATTTTGTTCAAAGGCTTGAACAGAGATTTGGGTAATTCATTGTTCCCACCTTCTGACCTTTCATTGTCATTGCTTCTATAGAAACACTATCCAATAGAACTTTTCTGTTATGATGGAAATGTTCTGCTCTATCCTGTCCAATACAGTAGCCACTAGTTGCATGTGGCTATTAAGTATTTGAAATGTGACTAGTGTGACTGAGGAGCTGTATTTTTATTTTTATTTTTATTTTCATTGAAATTTAAATAACCACACGTGGGTAGTGGCTACCATATTGGACAATGCAGCAGCTTTATAGCATACCAAGCTTTTCTCCTCTCTCTATGAATAGCACTTGTTGAAATTTTACCTCTTTTTAAAGACCCTGCTTAAATACTACCCCTTTTATAAAGCCGTTATTGATTCTCCCACCTCAATATTCCCCCACGTGTCTCTTAATACATATAATTTTATACCTCTGATTGATTTCTGCCTTGTATTGTAATTATCTGCTCTACCCTACTACAGACTGCTTGAGGATAAGGATTATGTCCACCCAATGATAGGTTGTCTACCACAAATATTTGAGGAATTAAACTGAGTTGTAGATTTTATTGGGGGAGGAGTTATAATTTTTTAATACATGCTAATTAGGTACTGACACTTTTCATGCCCTCTTTTAAGAATGAATGTAGGAAAATCTGTATTATTTCCCTCTCTTGATTAATCTATTAGCACTGAGGTAGAAATACTAAAGAAAACTGTTATATTTTCTCCTCATCTTCATAGACAACAGCACAATGCTATGCATACAGGAAGAAGTCAGTAAATACTTCTTGAATCAGTGTACAAATGACTGAGAATTATTATCCAATTTTTAAATAACTTTGAAGTCCCTGAATCAAGGAAATATGCTTTTATTGGCTTCTAATGTTAGAAAAATTCCTTATAGAATATTCACATAAATTTTTACTCAAAAATAAACTCTAAAAACTGTTCTATGCCTTGGTTAGGATAGTAGTTACACAACCGTATGTGCTTGTCAAAACCCAGAACTGTACAGTTTAAGAGGATGAATTTTGCTGCATATAAATTATTTATGATGAATAAAAATACTGTGTACTTTAGTAATGCTTATAATTTTAAGTAGCTATTTAGCATTGGAGTATTAAATCAATGATATTTATTTAATACATGTTACTAATTTTATTCAATTATGTGTTTCTGTGGTGCTATATTACACCTAGTTGACTTCTGAGGAATAGTGAGGTGATCTAAGACAAGTGTTCTATGATTAAAAAAGCACTAGATGTGGATGGAGTTACACCTTATTTTAAAAACCAAATTCTTCCACTTACTAATTTGAAATACTAGTAATAATTACCACATTATGTTTTATATCAGCTTATACTTGCTGAATACATGCTGGATACGCTCTGTTCTCAGGACTCTATTAAAGTTAAGTCAATCCTCTGACAAGCCTATAAAGTTGGTATTATCCCCACTTTAAAGATGAGGAAACAGAAAGATTCAGTAACTTGCCCAAAGTCACACAGCATTTAAGTGGCACCTGGCCATCATACATTCTCCATATTTTTCGGTGTATCTGACGATTAGCATGGTAGAGTCAGGAGACAGGTTTAAGCATTACACATGGGCTCTTACCAATATTATCATATTTGAACATGTATTCTCTTCAATAAAAGGAAGATAATATTATTTTCTTCCAGTCTCACAAGGAAGGCTGCTCTGATGGTCAAATGAGACATTAATATGGAGATGCGATTACCCATTTTAGGAATTGTGCCGAGTACTTATGCTTGGTGTTTTAAGTTAAGGTTGGGGTGCCTTTTTGTGTATTGGGAAACACACTGATCTCAAGTATGCTTCATTTGCTGACAAGAGATCCTCCTCACTTCCATTTTCATAATTAGTAATGACTGTACTTGAGGAAATCAGGGAAAGGGAACAATAAAGATTTTAGCCTCCTGTCACTTAAGTATATAAGAAAGACCTTTGGGTCATTTTTCCTTTTTGAAAAATCTGGGAAAGAAAAAAAAAAGTAGAAGAGATGAGAAGGGAAGGAACTGGAGGTTGAAGGAAAAAGTGGGAGAATCTCCCAGAGCTCACCAAAAAACACAATTCAACCAAGAAGAACCATTCTAGCACTTTCCTTTACCCTTTGACTCCTTCCATTCACTCAGCTGGGTACTATCAGAGTCGCAAAATATTAGCCACTGGATGGATTTCTAATGTAAAACTTTTAAAAAGAGTAATAAAATATTTCAATATCAGAGCACTTAGAAATTCTCATTTCCAGAATATACATGGAGTATGTGGGGGTGGGGGGTTTGAATGAAGTTAAATTATTCTACCTAGTATTATTTTAGACATTTTATATCTATTCAGTGTCTGTGAACAAATTACTTTAACAGGATGCATGTCCATGCACTTAAATTCATTAGTTTATAAATACCCAAAGTTATGTCCAAGCAGATTTATGAGTAATGATCAAACTGTACTAATTAGTACCGTCTACCAATGTATTGTACTCATTTCCGTTTCATAAAAGCAGTCATTCAGATGAATAAGAGCCAGTGGTTTAAGGAGTTCAGGATAGGTGGAGATCTTAAAGAAATTTAGCTAATTATAGTAAAATCTAAAATACTGTGCTTCTTCACACTTCTTGTAAACACAGTCTTCTGAGGATATTCAGAGTTTACTTTTTTTAAAGTGGGGTAAGGAGAAAAGTTTTCAGAGTCAGAATAAAATTGTTTTAGTTCTTTTGGTCAGTTAATATTAAGTATGATTCAAGTCTAAAGTTGACATTGGCCATTCCTTTTCATTGTGAAGAAGAAGAAGAAGAAGAAGAAGAAGAAGAAGAATAGCTTCCATTCCTTAAGTGTTTTTCCCCCATACAAATGTAATGCAGAGTAAATCCCTCTAACTACTGCAATCAGTAAACCCCTAAACCCTCATAGCAGCTTAATAAAAAAAAGAATCAGATAGCAGTGGAATCTGATATGGGTCATATGGCTCTTCCTTGTGGCTTTTCTCTAAGTGATGATTCAAGGAGACACCTTCTTTCCAACCTGCAACTTTGTCACCTCAAAGTCTCTTCTATATTTTGAATGGAATAGAGAGGACTTTTACCTGCCCCAACCTACAAGTGACATATCACTTCTGTTACATTCCATTGGTGAAACGTAGTCTTGTGAACTCAGCTAGATTCTAGGGGAACAGGGAAATGTAGTTTACCTCCATGGCAAGGAAAATGAAATGGGTAGTGAACCCATAATATTGCATCTGCCATAGCTAGACAGTGCTTTATATATATTGACTCATTTAATATGTACAAGAACACTAGAAAGTGAATGTTATTAACCTCACTTCATAGATGAAAAGCCAAAGATGCAAAAAGCTTAAACAAGTTGCCTAATTTTCACATAAATGGTGGAACCAAGATTCAAATACAGTCTGTCTTAAAAAAAAAACCACTATTAACAAATTAACATGCAAAAATATATGGGAAAAGGTTATGAAAAAAAGAAATAGAGCTAGTAACTTGGTTATGAGAAATGCTCAGGCTACATAATAACTAAAGAAATGGGAATTTAAGGGGGAAAATGTTTTAATTTGTGAAGTTAACAATAGCAACAAGAAGTTTAATGCTGTATCCAATGCTGACAAAGGCATGGTAGAAATAATTGAAAGGAAAGTCACCAAACTATTAATAGTAGTTGTTTTCTGTTGGTGGATTTATGGGTGATAGGTATCACGGATTTACCTTTAAAAATTATTGCATTTTATAAACATGTAAACACCTATGTACATGCATGTGGACACATGACATATAACTGCTTTGTAGAAATCCCAACTGGGGCTATGGCAGGGCACGACTCTGTGCATGTAAGTGAACATATTACTTTAAAGAAATATGGAGGCATGCATGGTCCTGAAAATTTCCACCATCTCAAAACAAACAAACAAAAAAAATGCACTGGTTTATTTCTGTGGCTTTTGGGATCTATCCTCTTTTTATACTCACTCCTGGAACTTGTGTCTCTTAAATTCATTTCTGAAAAGAAATATAGATTTTGGCAGTAATAAAGCTGTCAGAACATTGATGGAGAGATAATATCACATAATTAAGAAAGAAACTATCATGTGTTATCCAATAGTAAGATTAGTCATATGGAAAGCAATGTAAAGACTGCACATGCAGAATAAAGCAGATTTAAGAAGACAAATTCTGACAAAATGGACAGAAGGCTATGGGGGTGGGAGTCGTACAGAGGATGGAGGGTTTCATAATGCTTATGTTTCTGGCCATTTGGAGAAATACATTTCAACTCAACAACCAATTCAGATATTACTCTTTTAGCTAAAAAGGAAGACGCTAACCCCTCTCTCTTCCATCATGATAGCATGTCATAGAGCACAGACTCACTACACAGTTTTAATAAGACAAGTCACTTATGTTTTTTTTGTGTTAGAAAGAGCAAACTTTCGTGAAGATCATTTGGTGAATTTATGCTCCTTTAAGTGAATTTTGAGAGATTTCATTAGCACAGTCCAAAAATAATCTGTAAACAGTAAAGGGGTCCTGAATTAAAGTGGCCAAAGCAAATATAGACTAGCATAGAACCAAAATAATATAGGGAAAGTAAAATAAAGTCAAAGAAGATAGAAAATATAGCTCTATAACCTGGGAAAAAGAAAAATTTCATTTGAATAGTATTTCTCTGACTGAGGCACACGTAAGGTTTTAACTTTAAGGCCCATTCACCAAATCTAGTTTGCCTTGCTAACTTCATATGATTTCTCAAAAGTAAGATTCCAGGTTTACATTAGTCAAAGAAACAATTAACAATGGTTATTTTTGTAACATGACCAGTTATTAGAGCAGCATTTTTATATTTTAATGCAACACTTCCCCACATACAATTTATAAAGTACTGATTCTGAGTAAGAGTAATAAGATATTATACAAGTAAAGATCCTGTGCTGGGTGAAACAAATGATAAAAAGATGTATCAATGACAAAATTTATTAGAGCCTGCAGTGGGTATAAGGAAGAAGGAAATATAATGTTCAGCATTTCACCAGTGAACCCTTGTTTGGCCATGAAACATGTTGAGGGGCCATTGTCTTTTGGGTCATGTTTTGGAGACAATGATTTGGCACCACTTCTCTTCACCAAGAGAGACCTTTCTCTTTAGTTGTGAAAGGGAGAATAATGCAGTGGTTTGGAGAGTGGGTTTTGGACCAGACTGCTGGCATTTAAACTCTGGGATTTGCTGTGGACCCTTGGAAAAATTACTTGACCTCTCCTGGTTTCAATTTCTTTATCTCTAGGGTGGGCAAAACAGTAGTACCTAGTGAAGACAAAGTTATTGTGAGCATTACATAACTTGACACACTTGGAGTACCTAGGACACCTTCTAGCATATGATAAATTCTCAATATTAGCTCTTGACTGCTACAGCAAATAAGCACTTGCACCAAATATCCTTCTTTATGAGGACAACTCCATATCTATTTGGGGGTATGCTATACAAGACACGTTCTTTATTTTTGTAGAGGTTTTTCCTGAAGACTTCAAATGATAAGCCCATTTTTAAAAAGTCTAAAATTTGTGATTAAAACCAGAGAGATTTCTTTTTTTCTAGCTTAAAAACATGACCATTTGAACTTTTGTTTTTCCTCTTTAGACCCTAATTCTCGTCATTTTGCAGTGGTATAATGACAAATGAGGTTGCTTCACCATCAGGGCTCTCAGAATGACCAGAACCTTCTACTGAGGAATAGGTCTTAAATTTCACATCCATGAATAGCCAGAACCCTAAGGTTTGTTTAGTGCTTCATAATGCTGACAATATGTTTTCACATGCATAAGAATGTGGTTCTTCCTATACCATGTTCCTTTAGTCCAGGCTGCCTTCTTGCCCCCACCAGTAGGTTTAGCTTTATGTTCAACCCCAAGCAGGAAGCATGAATTATTTATTATTCATTTATGTAAATCTATCTCATTCCTTATGCAGGATTTCCAATAGATAACAAGAATTCGACTCACTATTCACGTCGGCTTTGATACTCATCACCCCACCTCCCCCAGCAGATGACCCACTGCTCTGGCACCCAGTAGCTGGATCTCACCTACTTGGTCCAGCTCCCTCCTACAGAGCCCACCCTGGCACCACCTACATCCTGTTTTGTGGCCCCAAAGTCCTTCATTTCAACTCCTAGGTCCCAGATAACCAGATCTACATCACAATCTGTTTTAAGGAATCCTTGATCAAACACTCTTTTATAGAGCCTCTTGAGGCAAAAATAAGGAAAACAATATATGATGATGGATAGTATTTTCAAGGAGTCATAGTAATTTCCATATTCACATCCCTCAAAAAGAAAAATGTAACAATATTGAATTTATGGGAAGGACAATGCTTGCAACTTTTTTGTGGGAAGTATTTGTCCAAAAGTTTCCCCATTTTCTGTTTAATGTCACAACCAAAGAACTAAGTGTGATTTGTCCAATTAGTTCCTCCAATGAAACAATGGATGTCATTATTGTCAATCAAAAATTGCCAGAGTGCCTCCACATGTCTTTGAAGCAAATATCCAGTTTATTTACAATTTAGAGAATATACATATACTTAGACTTAGGCAAAAGAAGAAAATAGGGACCTGAAACTGTTATCCAATGTCTGAATTGTATACACTAATGAGTTTTTTGACTGATTTATTCAGATTTTCCCATCTTAAGAATTCTAACACCCTTAAAACACAGATTAATTTTTCTGATACTTAACCTGTTCCCTCAGCTCCCCTAAATAATACTGCCCAATTTTTTTTACCTTTTTTATTGTGGTAAGATCTATATAACATAAAATTTGCAATTTTAACTTTTTTTTAAATGTCAAGTTATACAGTGTAGTCTTGGCTTCAAAAGTAGATTGCCATGATTCATCACTGAAATACAAAACCCAGTGCTAATCCCAACAAGTGCCCTCCTCAATGCCCATCACCCATTTACCCCATCCCTGTCAACCCTCAGTTTGATCTCTGTATTTAAGAGTCTCTTATAGTTTGGGGTGCCTGGCAGGCTTAGTTGGTTAAGTGTCCAACTTCAGCTCAGATCATGATCTCACAGTTCATGAGTTCGAACCCCATGTCAGGCTGTGTGCTGACAGCTCAGGGCCTGGACCTTGCTTCAGATTCTGTGTCTCCCTCTCTCTCTGCCTCTACGCCACTCATGCTCTATCTCTCTCTCTCTGTCTCTGAAAAATAAACATTAAAAAAAATTTTTTTAAAGAGTCTCTTATGGTTTGCCTCTCTCTCTGATGGTATCTTATTTTTCCTTCCCTTCCTCTGTGGTCTTCTGTTAAGTTCCTCAAATTCCACATATGAGTGAAATCATATGATATCTGTCTTTCTCTGACTTATTTCACTTAGCATAATACCCTCCAGTTCCATCCACGTTGTTGCAAATGGCAAGATTTCATTCTTTTTCATCTCCAACTAGTATTCCATTGTGTATATACACCACATCTTTTTTATCCATTCATCCCGTTGATGGACTATATAATTCATCAGCATTAATTACATTCACAATGTTGTGTAACCAGCACTACTATCTATTTCCAAAACTTTTTCATTACCCTAAATAGAAACTCTACCTGTTAAACATTAACTCCCTAGTTTCTCCTCTTTCCCTCCTAGTCCTTGGTAACTTCTATTCTACTTCCTGTCTCTACAAATTTGCCTATTCTAGATATTTCATATAAGTGGAATCATACAATATTTATACTTTTGTGTCTAGTTTATTTCACCAAGCATAATGTGTTCAAGGTTCATCCATGTTGTAGTATATATCAGAATTTTATTCCTCTTTATGATCAAATAATATTCCATTGAATGTACATACCATATTCTGTTTATCCTTTCATCTGTTGATGGACACTTGGGTTGTTTCAACTATTTGGCTATTGTGAATAATACTGCAGTGCATACAAGTATGTGAATCCTGTTTGGAGCAGAATTGCTGTATAATGTGCTTTATCTTTTTGAGGACCCTCTAAACTGGTTTCCATAGCCACTGTACCACTTTACATTCTTACCAGCAGCATATGAGAGTTCAAACTTATTTTGTGTGAGTCCTCCAACTTTGTTCTTATTTTTCCAGGTTGTTTTTGCTATTCTGGGTCCCTTGCAATTCTATATGAATTTGAGAATTGGCTTTCCCATTTCTGGGGGAAAAAAGGCTGTTAGAATTTCTATGCAAATTGCATTGAATCTATAAATAGTTTTGAATAGTATTGACATCTTAACAATTTTAAGGCTTTTTATCCATGAGCATGAGATGTCTTTCCATTTATTTACATCTTTAATTTCTTCCAGCAATGTTTTGTAGTTTTCAGTGTAGAAGTCTTTTACCTTCTTGGTTAAATTTATTGCTAGGTCTTTTATTCTTTTAGGTACTATTGTAAATGGAATTGCCTCCTTAATTTTCTTTTCAGATTGTTCATTTTTGCCATATATAAGCAACTAATTTTGTTGGTTGATCTTATATTCTACAACTTTGTCAAACTTGTTTATTAGCTGTAGTAGTTTTCTTTTTATTTTTTGTGATTTTCTATACGTAGGATCGTGTCATCTGTCAATGGAGATAGTTTTATTTTATTTTCCCTCTTTGAGTTTCTTTTTTCTTGTATAATTTCTCTGGTTAGAATTTCCTAATACAGGGTTGAATAGCAGGGCATTCTTATCTTGTTCATATCTTTAGGGAGAAAAGTTTTAGTCGTTTACCGCTGAATATATTGGCCATTGGTGCTTTCATTAATGCCCTTTGTCATGTTGAGGAAGTTCCCTTCACTTCCTAGTTTTTGAGTTGTTTTAATACTGGAAGGATTTTGGATATTATAATGTCTTGAGTGGATAAAAACTATTGTAAAACAACTCTTTGCCTCATGTCTGGGTCTCTTGTAGTAGTGAAACTTCTGCATCATTTTTTATCTAGCAGGACCAAAATTAGGCTGGGTAAAAGGAAGGAATCACTCTGATTCTGTCAAGTATCTGGTATAAAATCTTTGCTTCTAGCCTGAACAGTTCTGTTTTTTTATGTCATGATTTATGCCACTTCTGCCTATGGATCTAGATGACACATTTGTGCTGGCCCTCCAATGGGAACTGAGTCTCTTGACTCACCAAAGATAGTCTCCAATCTCAGCTCTTCCTACTCAATCAACAGTTTCTACGTTAATGACTTGTTCCCTCTATCCCCAGGCTGTGGCCCTTGCTCAGTGTCTCATGATCTACCAAACCTTAAGTGAGCCTCTCAACATCTCTTGTCAAGCCTCCCATCCTCCTACCCAAGCTTTCTGGGTATTCCTGAGGACTGGGCTGTTATGGTCACTTCTGACATTGAAAGCCTATCCCCACGGAGTTCTCAATGTCACGCATACATCACCACTTCCTAGTGTCTCTTCTGGGCTGATCCATGGGTAAACCTCAGCCCTCTTTGATTTTCACCAAAAAACCCACTCACATAAGGCATGTGTATGGAGCAAACTACACTGAAACTTTGAGGAGATGATTTGGGTTCATAACCCAGTAACATAACAAAGTAGAATATCAGATTTCACTATTCTTAAAAAATCTGCTCAGCCATTTGTACTGATTGGAGATCTTGTTTCCTATCATGTTGCGTATCCCCCTCTTACTTTCACTCCACTGCTTGCTTTGTTATGCAGAGCAGTTCAGTTCTTTTTAGTCTATTTTAAACTAGGTTCTGGTGTCCCATTGCTTATCAACAGACTCATTCTTCTACTGGGTCTCACCCTTCCTTCTTCGCTCCACTAAAAAGGGAAAAGAATAGCATAAAGATGTTTTGCTCTCCTCATATGAATTAAGCCACCTTTCTTCAAAAATGGAAAAGGCTACAGTCAGTTTGATTTTTAAATAACAGGGTTTCTCTCTCACGCACATACACATATGCATATAAAATACACTTTAAATACTTAAATACTTTTATATTAAAAGATAGGATATCATATATAGTACTCTAATACCATAATTCCCAAACTATGCACTATGCCCTAGTGACCTCACAGAGAGTACTGTAGGATATTTTCTATCTGGGGAGGAAATACAGACACAGTGCAAACTACCAGCTCTAGGTGGTCCGTAGCTTCAACATTAGATTGTTCTGCTTCCCATTTGGCGACCTCATGTCTTTGCAAAGCAGAGTTTTCTGTGCTTGCTTTGATAAAAAGCAAGTACCATACTAAAATCAATGTGGAACAGGAAATAGGAAAGATGGGAACCAATCTGATTCCAAAGATTGAGGAGTTTTATAGCAGCCAACAGGTGCACATGTCCCATTAGGAAGTAATTGTGATTATTCAAGAATAAAATAAAAATAGGGGTGCCTGGGTGGCTCAGTCAGTTGAGCACTGACTCTTAATATTGGCTCAGGTCATGATCTCACAGTCTTTCATATCAAGCCCCGTGTCAGGCTCCATGCTGGTCATGGAGCCTGATTAAGATTCTCTCTCTCCTTCTCCCTCTGCCCCTCTTCCCCCATTTGTGCTTTCCCTCTCTCTCTTAAAAAAAATAAATAAAAATGTATAAAAGAATAAAATAAAAATATTTTTCTTTTAATTTATGTGTAGTATTTTTTGCAAAGGCTGCGAAGTTGTTAAAACATAAATATTTATTAAGTTCTTTGGAACCTTACTGCTTAATAAATGAAACTATTAAATATTTCCTTTGGCCTAGTGGCACTGTGAAAAAAATACCAATAAGGTTTAGTGAACTCTGCCCTACTCCTTTATGTGTATAGACATATATGTATGTCTATATATGTATATATGTATATATGTATGTCTATATATGTATATATATATATACATATATATGTGTGTGTGTGTGTATATATATGTACATATATACACGCACACACTTAAAAAGCCCATATTTAATATTACGAAAAGGTAACTAGAGTAAATAATACAAACATCCAAAGAAATTATTACTATAAAATGCACTAATTACTTAGGACATGATTGTAATTATTATTACCTCCTTTTTAATGTAAATACCTGAAAAACTTTAAAAGATAGAAAAACTTTAAATCAGAAAGGTCTCAGGAAAAAGTCAAACACTGGTTAATTAAACTGTTCTAAAAAAAAAAAAGACACTCCAGTTAGTTAAATATTTCTCATTCACTAACCTGAATATTAATGAAAAATCCCATTTCCAGTCTTTCTGAAAATTTACTCAGAGACATGTTGGCCATTCTTCTGTCTCGGTAGGTACAATTTGCTAAATATAGTTCAATCTTCTTTGGGTGAGTAAGTAACTTAATAAGAAGTTGCTTAGGGTTGCTTGCTCAGGGTTACAAACATAGCAAGTGGCAAAACTGGCATCTGAAACTAGGCACTCATGCTCCAAGCACTTGAGTGATCGATGGGGTTTGGTAAGTTTAGGAAATACTGTGTGTTATATTTCACCTTAGAGACTCAATGACTGACTGAGAAATTGTGCAAGAAAGAAGTTTTTCAATTTAGTTTAGCTCTGTATTTCCAAATTCATTGACCCAACATCCTTTTTTACCTAACAGTTATGCTGTACCATTTAAGGGTGTGATCTCCAGAGTCAGGCTGTGGGATTCAAAGTCCAGTTCAACTGCTTAGCCATGTCATGCCACCTCTCAAATCCTCACTTCCCTCATCCATAAAATGGAAATAATGCTAATACCACTTGTGAGCATTCGATGAGAAAATTCATGTAAAGCACATACTAGGTGCTTAACAAATGTACTAAAATTGTTAGCATTCCTCAAAATTAGTGTTTGTAGAACATAATTGAACATGCCGTCGTGAACATTCAGACAAATGCATAAAAATGCATATGCAAGTGATTGCTGTAGGTCTATAACTTGCCGCTGAGAATACAAAATGTATCGTAAGACTTTCAGGTAGCTCGTGTTTGTGAGGAAGACGATTTGCAGTCCTGGCAGAGTTTGGAGTTTTCATTCAGGGATGAAAGGCCAGGCAGTGTTGTAGCCATTACGGGGATCTGCTGATGTCTCTCTAGATGTTTGTAGGCACACAGATGGTCTACGGAAGGATAAAGAGAAAGCTGGTACACAAAGGCAGATAAAGAAAAGGCAGAGAGAAAAGGGAGCACTGACTATTGCTGCTACTCTTAACCAGTCGGTGGAAAAAGAATATCTGTCTTTCCATTAATTTCACCTCTTTCCTCAACTTACAAAGAGGACAGATGCTTTTTGCAGTGATTACCATTCCCAAAGAAAAATAAGGCATGTTCTTTCTTTGAAACAAAAAGTAAAGAATTATGTAGGGAGAAAAATAGCAATTGGTTTTCTTCTAAAATCTATAGCTAGGTGAAATCATAAAAGAAGATAATATGAAGTAAATGCAGCAGACTTCGTTTAGGTTGGTGAATTAGTAAATCCTAAGGAAATATCAGACAACTAATATTGCCATTTCCATATGTTTGTATAGCTATTACTTTGCTACACAACCACATATCTTATATATTATTGAAGAACGTTCTCTAAACATCACTTTGATGCAGTCAATAATAATTTCATCACATTTACACAATAGACAAATGGAAGATTTTATTAATATTAATGTACTGTTGGGAAACAAATAGTTACACTTGACTCTAATGACTGTATAGATTTTTTTTTTGTCAAAAGGGAAATGGAATATTATGTTTTCTACAGTGTACATTGGCCACATGCTTTTTTATGATTAAGCTGTCTCTTCTATGCATTAGTCACACAATTTATACCTGGATAGTTTTGTATGGCTCATCAAGAAATCTTTATGCAACACAGCATTACATAAGTAGGCTGCCTGATATATTATTCCTTGTTGTAAAAATGTTTATCTTTCCTGAATGCGATGATGAGCATTTGATTCATTTGTTCATGTCTCTCTGCCGATGATTTATCAATGTCAATGATACTTAGAGGTCTGAGAGCAATTCATGTTGCTTCCAGTAAAGTTAGTATGGCAGCCCCATTGAAAGTATCCAGGGAAAACATTGCTTCTTATATGTTTAAGGTCACTTCCTCTGTGACTAAAACTCTAACAAGCCAATCTCAAGAGCTTATTGGACTTTTGTGAACAAATTGGAGCAAGAATATGAGCACCCACAAAAAAATATTTCCCCAGTTCAAGTGTTACATTTGTGCGAAATTAGCTAGCAGAGGCAGGATAAGCCATGGAAGCCGACCTCTATGCTTATCCTTTCCTCTTGAAGCATGAAATAGAAGTTCAATGTTTTATTTTGACACTACAGAACTTTAAAAGTACCATTTGTTGTGCAAATTAAAATATGTGATTTGAACTATGACATGTTTCTGAATTCATCAAAATCATCAGAGATTATGCCTCTGATAAGTCTCCCCTTTGATCAGATGAATCTTAAAACTTTGCTCTCGTTAAGTAGCTGCAGAAAAAAAAAGCCAGCTCTTTGAGCAGGTTGTCTGGCTGCCCGCCCCACTGATGGGAGGGAGGGGCTAAGCAGGCAGTGGGTAAAGCTTCTCACGGAAGGGCTGGGAAATATTAAATGGTGCTAGTGCTCAACGTGGATGGAACTGGAGAGTGTGATGCTAAGTGAAATAAGCCATACAGAGAAAGACAGATACCATATGGTTTCACTCTTATGTGGAGCCTGAGAAACTTAACAGAAACCCATGGGGGAGGGGAAGGAAAAAAAAAAAAAGAGGTTAGAGTGGGAGAGAGCCAAAGCATAAGAGACTGTTAAAAACTGAGAACAAACTGAGGATTGGTGGGGGTGGGAGGGAGGGGAGGGTGGGTGATGGGTATTGAGGAGGGCACCTTTTGGGATGAGCACTGGGTGTTGTATGGAAACCAATTTGACAATAAATTTCATATATTAAAAAAAAAATAAATGGTGCTAGTGCTAAGTACAACCTCACACAAGCAGAAATTGGAATTTGATGACATTACAAGGGGAGAAGACAGTGCTTGCACTGATTGTTTTTCCCCTGGGAAGTTGGTGTCACATGCAAACTATTGTGGAAGTATATTGATACCTATTCGATTTTCACTGGGAAAAAAGTATGCTTATTAAATTCTCCTGACCAGTAGATTTTTTAGCGTTCACTTTGCTAGAGCTGAAGAGATGTGAGCAATTGCTTTTACTCTCCCAAAAGATCAGTACATTTTGTGTCTTTTTCCTCTTTTCTTTGTTTCCTTCTTCCTTCATTCCTTCTTTCCTTCCTCTCTTTCTTTTTCTGCTGTGTGCTTCAAATTGCTTTTGCTTTAAAAATCCTCAAGGTATTTATTTCTGGGTTAGGGAAAGTTGGCTCCATGCAGAAATCAAAATACATCATTCTTAATTTCCAAAGCAATTGCATTTATCTGTAGGCAAATACATAGAAATCAGGTTTCTTTGACACTTAAAAAAAAATAAAGGGATAAAACATTCAAATAGCATAAAGGGCTCCTGTGGCACTGCATTGTTACAGCATATTAATACAGAACTCTTCAGAGTCTTAATTTCCTTGAGCAGCCCCTGTGAAATTTCATGCCAGAGAATGGGAAAGAAGGTTGGCAGCCAGAGAAGTAGATGCCAAATGGCTCCTCACTGGCAGTGGCATCTGGATGGGAGGTTGGCCTGTCTCCGGGACTCTTGGCCAACAGCACTGTTGTCTATACAGACGGCTGTGTATCTGTTCAAGAGTCCAACAACTGTGTGTGTGTATTTTGGTAAGCTATTATTTCTGGGCCAAAGATTTCCATGGCATTTTTGCATCTGTTGGCACCAATTCTATATTCAGTGCCTCCCCCCTTCCCACCCGCTGCTACATTTTAGTTTTCTGATCAAAATCGTCGCACATAAGTGGAAATGCATTAAGAGGAGAAAAATACATTTCTGGAGATTTTTTCTGATCCCACCAAGGATATATAGGTATGGCAGTGACATTATTCTAGATGGACTTTCTTCCTTCCTACCATCCATGAAAAATGTGAAAATTCCAATCTCAATGCAAAAATTTCCTTCATCCTTACAGGATTTAGATAGAAGCTAATTATAGAACTATCAGAAATCACTTTAATCATCAGAAATAAATGGACCATTAGGAAATTTAAAGTCAAGTTACTCTTTCGGTGTTTCCAGAGAAACAAAACTATTTTATAATTTTATAAACTGCAGTTACTGCAATATGATGCCAACAATTGCCACACATCCAGTCAACTAGCTTGTCAAAGTCCTGCCTTATTGTCAAGGCTACAGCCTCTCAAGCTTTTAAGATTTCTTTACCCCAAAGTAATTTGCTTTCACGTTAATGTAATTCAGCCAACATCTATCAAGTGGACTATTTATACAAAAGCTGTGGAATACAAAGTCAAATAAGATAACTGCCCCCAAAATTTTATACTTTTTTCCTTTTTTGATGAAGAAAATTGGGAACAGACTTTTAAACAAGTTACAAAAACACCAGGAAAAAGAAATTAAAGCTAAATAGAGGTCCAGATTACCATATGGCATATGCCAAGAGTGGGGCAATAAAGAAATAAACCCATTTTTATGCATATTTTACAGAAACATTCCAGTTGAGCTTAGTTTTTTTAAAGCTGGAGGGGTTTGTGGAAATCATATAATACAAAATTTTTCTATTTCTGATGAGGAGACTGGTGGCCAAAAAGAAGTAATTTGACCATGGTCACACAGTAATTAGTATGAGGAGACAGATCTTGTTCTATCAGTGCTACTCCTGGTAATTTTAGAGTTATGACATATTTAAAATGAAATTTGCAAGGAAATCCTTTAAAATGGCATGGCATAATATTGTAAGATAATCATAAACAGTGAACCAAGACTAGGGAATTGTTGTGTGATGAAAATGAGAGGTAGAATGAAGTTACTGCCATTATAGGCAATTAATTCTCCTTGGCTAGAGTGGCGAGGGCAGGACTCCCAGAAAGATCACTCAAAACCAGCCTGTAGATGCTGCAGTTAATCGCACAAAGAACAGCTGCTACAACTTTTCTCTCTCTGGCCTGTAGGCATCTCTATGCAGAAAGCAGGATGTACAGAAGCTTATAGATGATCACAATGTTACCTCCATCCTCCAGGTGATCATAGAGTCATAAAAAATGACCCCCACTCAGATACAGCAGTTTAGTGTTACCATTACCAATCTGGAAAAGACTGAGGGCTCCATAGTCTGAGGTAGGGCGTTACAAGTGTATAAATAGTCATATTAAGTCAAAGTTATATAAAATATGGTGTTGTCTATTTTGGGCACTATATCGGGTCCCTTTCCAACTTGGTAGTGAGCAAAATAATCCCGTTGTCCAAGTTAAACTAGGTAATTAACATCTGCTAGATTGGAGCCATGTCAAACTTGATCAACACACAAAATCAATTAAAAGAGGCTGTAGGATGCCCAGACCAGAAGGACTTCTCCATAACCTAAAAGAATGAGCAGATCTGACAGAAGAATGTGTCAATTAGAAAAGAGTTTGGTCAACTACAAAAACAGAAAATAAACAAAGAGGTATATATAGGCAGTGTCCATCCCATAACTATCCTAGACAAAGGTGCCCTGGTCCAAGGACCCACTACTGATCATACTTTTTTAGTTTCTGTATTTCCTGGTATTTTGGTGTCTGGGGCCTTGGGGACACTTCCCAGGGCTAGCTAATTCCTAGAGAGCAAACAACTCAAGGAGACTATACTTTCATATGCAAACCAACCTAATCAAAGCCCATACCCCTTAATCCCTCCTTTATCTAGCTTTTAGACTCTGGGCCACTATCCACCTGCCCTAATCACTCCAGGGCTCAGTACCAGACCCAAGAGATACCCCTAAACCCCAGAGCCTGCTGAAATTATTAAAACAAACCAATCCTAAACCTGCTTATCCTGCCTCTTCCATACCCTAAACAACCATAATAAAGGCCCTTGTTCATGTTTTTCCCTTGCTGCCTCTGCCTCCTGACCAACCCTAATCCCTCCCTGTGTGCTGCTCCCCCCTTGCATAGCATGCTATGCCTCCTATTTCTAGGGATCTTATTCCTTCATAACAGTCACTTCCATATCTGTGTGTCTTGCCCTACCTGATTAAAACAAATCCCAGGTACATTTTAAAACCATTACTCTGGTGCCAGTAGCAGTGAGCTAGCAAATCTCTACTCGTCTGAAATCGTTGAATAATCTAAACACATAGCCATCTCCTGCTGTTTCCTGTCCCTTCTTTTCCTTCTGTTCTAATTCAGCATCTCAGGTAGCATGTCTATAGGGACAGAAGATTCTGGATCAGTCCCTATCATATTTCTCCTTACAGACTAGTAAATTAGATTCCCAGGTTTCTGCATCAATCTTGTGAACTAGGTTAATGAGTCCATCCCTGAAAGATCTGCTCTTGATCAGACTGACATCAGTCTTGTGAGCCTGTATAGTGAAGGTCGTGTTCTATAGCCTTGCTTCTCAAGTATGGTTCTCAAACCATCAGCATCACCAGGTAGCCTATTAGAAATGCAGAATCACATCTCAGATGCTGTAGACTTACTGAACCAGATCTATATTTTAACAAGATCCTACATTTGTATGCAAATTAAAATTTGAGAGCACTACTCTAGAGCAGGGACAAGCAAACTTTTTCCAGAAAGGACAAATAGCAAATATTTTAGTTTTGCAAAATGTACAGTCTTTATTGCAAGTACTAAACTCTGCCATTTTCATAAGAAAGTAGCCATTGATAATATGAAAATAAGTAAACATGGCTATGTTTCAAAAACTTTTATGTATGGACAATGAAATTTGAATTTCGTATAATTTTCATGTCACAAAATATTTTTTAAATGTTTTTGAATCACCTAAAAATGTAAAAAGCATTCCTAGCTTGCAAGGCCTTAGAAAAATAGGTGGCAGGCCAGATTTTCCCACTGGCCATTGTTTTCCTATCCTTGTTCTGGATTATGAAAAATTCAGTAGGATCAAGTTGTTCTTTGAAGTGAGGCATTCCCTGTTGACCCACCCCAAAGTCCCATGTGCCAAGTAAGACTTTATACTTTAATTTAGTAAAGACTTCCCTCTTTAAATTACCAGAGATGCATTATTTTTTTTTGTTTTGAGCAAGCTTGATGAAATGTAATTCACTCCTTTAATAATTAAAATTTTTAATTAAGACCTTATAGAAACATAGGAATTCTAGAACATGGATGTAGAAGTTCACAGAATGAGCTACCTCCCTAATGGAACTGTTTAATAATCTGGAATATCAGTGTTTTAGTCAAACAGACCATTTCCAATTTATTTTATGTGGTTGCCTGGGTGATCTGACCATGAGAAGCAACGAGGAAGTGATAAACCAATGAACTGTCCTACAACCATGCACTCATATGCAACAAGAATGGTCCAAAGCTCACATAACAAAGTACAGACAGAAGTGCACAGAGTGCCTATTAGCTGATTTTTAATCCATGTTTATATGTGCCAAATGGCAGGAATATTCTGGTCTCTTGATTTTCTGTCACCATTTATGTAGCAGGATATCTGTTTGGAAGCAGGTCACAGTCACCAGTCAGCCCTGCCACCATCTAGTTCATCAGTCAGCCACAGAAATGGTCTGGCCACCTTCAATGGTTTTTTTTTTGTTTGTTTGTTTTGTTTTTTTTTTTTTCCAATGAGATAAGGCAATTGACCCTGCAATTCTAATAAGTAATATGAAGTGAGTTGGTGAATTCAGAATATCATTCTTACCATTTGAATTTTTAGATCTTTTTCTCTCTGATTGGATTACTTTTTAAAAAGTATTTCCAACATGATTCTTTAAGTAGTAACTTCAGATAACGCCAAAGGTCGCACGTGTGATACACTTCAGTTTCTAGACATCCACTTCACAATATTAGTTCTTTTAGTCTGAAAGAATTTTTACTTTATGCATTAAATCTTGCTACATAAGTTTTTAATTGTGTGTGTTTATCTCCAGTTCTAAATCCTGGATATATATCAGAATCAACTGGGGAATTTTTGAACATGCCAATGCCCACCAGGCTCCCCAAGACCAATAAAATGAGGATCTGGTGGAGAGTCCTGATATCTTTATTTTTTATTTTTTATTTTTTATTTTTTATTTTAGAGAGAGAGAGAGAGTGCAAGTGGGCAAGAGGGACAGAGGGCAAGGGGAGAGAGAGAATCTCAAGCAGGCTCCACACTGAGCATAGGGCTCTATCCCTTGACCCTAGGATCATGACCTGAGCCAAAATCAAGCGTCTGATGCTCAACTGACTGCGTCACCCAGGTGCCTCTTGATAATTTTATTTTAAAAAATTTCTTCCAGATTATTCCAGTGTGTGGTGGTTGAAAAAAAAAAACTGTTTTTGGTGATGACCAAACAAGAGTGATACACTTTAGTATTAAACATTGCTATTTTTTCTGAAAGTTTTATAATACACCCTTTTAAAATTTAAAAGTGAATTAGGTACACTATTAAAAGAAGAAATAATTGGGGCACCTGGGTGGCTCAGTCGGTTAAGCGTCTAACTTCAGCTCAGGTTATGATCTCACAGTTTGTGGGTTCGAGTCCCACATCTGACTCTGCGCTGACGGCTCAGAGTCTGGAGCCTATTTTGGATTCTTTGTCTCCCTCTCTCTCTGCCCCTCCCCTGCTCATTCTCTGTTGCTCCTGGTCCCTCAAAAATAAATAAACGTTAAAAATTTTTTAAAAAGGAGAAAAGAATCATTCTGACTCTTTGTGAAAACTACTTCCAACATTTTCTTAGGAGTAGTATACATACAACTAAAACTGTAAGCCTCCTTTATTTTTTTAACCTAAATAAATTGGCTTTAGGTATTGATTAAATGGGATCTAATAAGTACATACTCCCTAATGTCCTCGAAATATGACAGTTTTATTACTTCTCAACAGTGTTTCAAAAACTATAATTGCATCATACTGTCTCTCTGTGTTCTTTTGTCACTTTCATTCTCTGTTAGATGGCTAATATCAAAATAAATACATACTAAATTACCAAAATGCATTTGTTCTGATGTTATTTTTATTTTTGTTGTTCGTGCTTTACTATTTCAGTTCTACAGAATATGAGATTCTTCTAAGTAAACATGACACAGATCTGTCTCTACCATCACCCCAGAAGTTTCTGAAGACATTATTACAGAGATTTGGAGGGAAATAGGCCACCCTCTTCTAGCCTCTGCCCCGCCCCATCAATTCTGACTTTTGTGCCTCTGAGAAGCGGCTAAATAACTCAAAGTAGCACCTTGGGATATCTACTATCCAGGCACACTATTCATCTTTTCTCAGTTCTCACTCAGGGATAAATGAGCATTAAGTTTTGTTTTGTTTATTTGGAGTGTGCAAAGGAAAAAAAAAGATCATTAGTTGTTCTTAAAACATTTTTATGTGAAACAAACTGAAGGTACTTGGACTATTCAAATTTTAAACGGTTGTGTTAATAATAATTGTTCATTATTGAGCACTTTCATGCTAGACACTGTGCTAGGGTGCTTTACCTACATTATCTCATTTAATCCCCACAATAACACTATTATATAGACTGGAAATGCTCCCATTTTACATTGAGAAGCTGAAAAATTAGGTTAAATAACTTACCCAAACTCACACAGCTACCTCAGTAGGACCAAAGTTTGAAAGTAGATCTTTGGGATTCCAAAACAACCCTGACCATTCCCTGCATAATCCAAAACTACAGTGAAGTCAATGGTTCCCTTTACTATGACCTAAAGGAGAGAGAGAGAGACTGGGTTCTTCCCATAACTCACACTTTGTCTAGGCACATAATTTGACTCTTGGTTAATAATCAGTCAGCTCAAACAGGTATCGCTTTCTGACCAATCTGTTCGTAACTCAATTCAAGAAAAGCGGTCAAGCTGGCCACAGTTTTGAATAGCTGCCTCAGGAAGATGGTCATTTCAGTTTGGGATGGAGACACATGGTTGGGAGAAATCACGCTGCCAGTGTTTCAGGAAAATATT